>NC_040011.1:23800566-23980566 GCF_000972845.2 Larimichthys crocea
ATCAACAGTGAGACTGTGGGAATGTGTAATGAAGCAAGCGGTGGCACAGAAACAAACCTCCTGATTTAAAATGCCACTTTAGCCGCCTTCATTAGCATAATCTGATTTAACGGGAGGAAAGACGCAACTCAACTAACGGACAGACAGAGGACGGAGAACACTAATGTAACGATGAGGGGTGTGTGTGTGTGTGTGTGTGCGTGATAACGACCTTGATTTTGTGACATCGTTGGAGGGCCTGTGTGACACCTGACTGACGGTTAAATGCTGGTTTCTGATTGGCTGGCAGGTGACCACTCGGATTCTTTATTCAAGAATAAAAAGAAATAAATTTTTATTATTATGAAAGTTTTAAGCGCAACGTTTCCAAAACGTCAAAATAACATTTGTGCAACCTCAGGCTGATATGAACATTAATAGAGCCTGAATTAATTATATATATATATATATATATATATATATATATATATATATATATATATCCTGCATGTGTGTGCGTGTGTGCTGATGAATGATTTATGTTCAGCGTCAAATGTTTAAATAACGTTTTAAATTAGTGAGCAATGCCTGTTAAACTGCGGGTAACCATGGCAACAGCGTCCTAATTGTGGAAACTGACCAGAAGACAAAAAAAGATACAATTTTAAACACATTAACATTTTATTAACGTTTTAAAATGCATTTTAAAATCGGGCTGAGTCATTATTCATTCATAAAAAATACTTTAATGTTCCTCTATTTTTGTTTTGTTTGTTTTTTTATTGTTTTAAAACTCCAGAAGATCATAAGTCTTCTGATCACAAACAATAATTCTAAATTGAAAGCACATTATAAACTCGTCACACAGACAGCGTGTACATGAAATGCATTTATATTTCTCATAAAAACAGATCATCTCGTGGAGGTAATTAGCGCTGATATTTGGGGACAAAGCCGCTGTCAGCTTCGCTTACGTCCGGGAGCAAATCACCGGTTTGGGCCCTGATGTCAGCGCGCGCTGCAGCAGCAGGCCACACGGCGCTATCACCGCAGACTAATTGAAATGTTTCGGATCATAACCGTTAAAAACAATTTTGCACACTTCATTAATTAACGTTAAAGCCGCACTTGAAGAGCAGCTGCTGGTCGACAGCGGGTAAAAACGGAAAACATTATTATGAACAGCAAAACTGCAGCAGGAAACATATTGAGCTGCTTATGAAGCTTCGATCCGTTATTGCTGATCATGTGACGGCTTCAGCTCGGAGCGTTTCAACGAAAAAAACAAAGAAAAAAAAAAGATTTTTCTTCATTAAAATTATGGCGCGAATTTGATTTTATTATTATTAAAAATATAGAATAATAAAGTTTTAAAAAACTTTTTTCTGATTTTATTTTAGTTTTTTTTCTTTTAAAAACAAATTTCTTGTCATAATTTCGGCGCTAAACGAATTTATAATAATGAATCTAAATGATTCAAATGAGTTCTAATTGACTGTATGACTGTTTCCGGATCCTTAATGATAGAAACACATGGGTGACCTGTGAAAAAGTTCCTCTCTGTTATCAGAATAAAATAAATCCACGCGCGGGACAACATTTTCACAAGAAGGGGCCATATGTAGGAGGGAGTGTGTCTGATTTCACTTAATGCTGTGTGTTGGTAATTACATCAGGCTGGAGGACCCTCTGCCACCCTCCTCCTCCTCCTCCTCCTCCTCCCCCTCCTCCCCCCTCCTCCCCTCCTCTTTTCCATGGAGCTGATTGGTCGCAGGCAGGCAGCCGGGACAGATACCGCGTTGTCCTGGTGACCCGGCCTCTGTGCGCTCCAGCCAGCCATAAAACCGTGCGCTCTCACGCAGGCGTGCCAAAGTGGCTGTCAGATGCGATTTGGAGTAACAAGTGGATTCTTAGCTTTTCCTCAGCATCGCGCCTGGAAACACTTTTGGTACGTGTCTGATTCTTTTTTTAGACATTCTGAGTGATAATGTGTGAAACCTGACTCAGATTGTTATGGTTGTTTGAGAGATTTATGTCGATACAGAGGGAATTAGAAACAGTGTAGAAAAAATATAAAGACTGACAATTTATCTCACGATTCAATATTGATGTGAAGATAAATTATGAAGCAGAAAAGTTTCGTTTAAATGTTCAAATTATGCAGAATTTACAAATTTTTCCAAAACCAAATTTCGTTTTTACGCACGTCGATTTTTAATTATTAATTAACAGATAAAACTGTTGTAACTTTTAATCACACGTCATAATAAAGTGTATACTGTCTTGAGTTGTGGTGGCACGACGTGTGGATTAACTAACGAAGCTCTCTCTCTTCAGAGCCCCGTGCCGGACCTAGATCATGGACTCAGATACAAGCCGCGTGTCGAGCAGACCATCATCTCCCGAGGTAGACGACATCTTTCTGGCCACCCTGAAGAAATCCGTGCACGGCTTCTCCGGAGCCGTGTCCTCCACACAGAGCGACTCTCCAGACATCTCCAGCCTGCGCGGCCTCTCCGCCTCCGACGAGGAGCTCGCGCTCCGGCTTGCCAAGAAAGACCGTAAACTCCTGTCAGAGGGCGAGCTGCAGTCCATCCGCCTCAAGATCAACAGCCGCGAGAGGAAAAGGATGCACGACCTCAACGTGGCCATGGACGGGCTCCGGGAGGTCATGCCCTACGCGCACGGACCATCTGTGCGTAAACTCTCCAAAATCGCCACCCTGCTGCTGGCTAGAAACTACATCCTGATGCTGAGCAACTCACTGGAGGAGATGAAGCGGCTGGTGAGCGAGATCTACGGCAGCAGCGGACACCACGGCGGCTTCCACCCATCAGCCTGCGGGACTATGACACACGCGGGACCCGTGCCAGGACACCCGGCGGCTTCTCACGCCCCACACCCGGCGGTGCACCACCCGCTCCTCCCGCCAGCAGTCTCGACCGCTTCTCTGTCCGCGCCCGGCATCGCCGCCGTCACTTCGGTCAGACCCCATCACGGACTCCTCAAAGCGCCCGCTGCCAGCGCAGGGCCGCTGGGCAGCAGTTTCCAGCACTGGGGCGTCGGCACCGGGATGCCTTGTCCGTGCAGCATGTGCCAAGTCCCGCCTCCGCATGTTTCCAGCATGAGCACCGTCACCATGCCGCGGCTGGCCAGCGACTCCAAGTGACTCCAAACCGAACGGAGACGAACTTTTTGGGGCTGTCACAGACTCTCCCTCCCTGTCCACGTTATCACTCTTTTTATTTATCTTTGTTGCGTCAACGGAGCCTGTAAAGACACTGATGATTCTCCTCACAGACTTTGATGGTTTTGCAACTAACTTAGTGTTTTATGGTAATTAACCTCAACTGTAACAGTTGTTTTCTTCACAGAGCTCCAAAAGCACAAAGTTCAGCTCATCACTGAGCTCTTCTGGCCCACGCAGGCGCCTTTGTGTCTCTACAGTTATTTAAAGATCAGTTTTAATTTCTGGTGTGTGGGCCTGCGGGAGGAAAGAGGGCCCAAATCAAACCACAAATATAGAGTGTAAATATGTAGATGGATTAGTCTGTTTAAATAGTGGGAGATATTATATATTAGAGTCTTGTTAATGTGTGGGGAGACCCCCCTCCACCCCGCACACGTTGCACCTGCTTTATTCTATCCGTCTTCTTCATTCAATGCTTCTTCATTATTTTCTCTCTCAGTAGGCTGTTCTTCTCTGTCCGACGTGAACAATGACCACTTCTTTATTTTTTTAAATACAAAAAAAAAAAAAAGAAAATGATATTTATTTACTTATTTTGGATTTCAGATGAATGTCTGATCATGTTGGGGTTTGAAATGTAAAATAAAGACGATTAATTGAAAAGAGAAAAAAAAAAGTCTTTGGTGATGTTTTCTTTTGTGGAGCTCGCACACTTTTAAAGGTTTGAAGCAGAAGTGATCACAGAAACACTGAACAGCAACTTCATGACAGAGAGGAAATATCACACAATCAAACCTGCAACATGATTTACAATCATTCATGCTCATTCAGCATCTAACTGCTCATCATTAGATATTTATGTATTTATTACCTGAAAACTGACTTTTATTATCATCATTATTATAATTTATAGAAGAGACCATCTACACTGGCCTTCTTTAAGCTTTCCTCATACATGACATATATGATGATGAACTTCAGCTTCATTTCATGGCTTTGAAAATTAGACTAAATGAGACGTTTTATGATTTGAAATATATAAGATATAATATAAATGACATATAAAATAAAACTAACCAGATTTAACAGAAAATCCCAGATTCAAAGTTTATACAGAAATAAATAATAAATTGTGTATTTGAGAATCTTTTGACTTCACAGTAACTTAAATCTTGAAGTAAATGTTAGTACATAAATGTCCATCTAATGAAAACAGAACAGGAAGTTTTTATAAAAACAAGTTGGAAAATGTCAGTTTTTCTCAGATTTAGTGGATAAAATAAAAATAAACACAATATAACGTTTAGTGTTTGAGCTCCCATAAAACAAACTTCTCATCTCTCTCCTGCTCAGTGAGACTCAGGATTAGTGTTTGTGATCCTTCACATGTCCTGCAGAAATCCTCTGATCTAACGAGCAGAGAGATTCACATATTACAGATAGTGAATACATTCAGTTTTCTAACCTTTGTGACAAGAGGGCGACCATGAAAAACTGCATTTGAAATGGTCAGTTTTGCAGAATATGCGTGTAAACAGGCACTTTAGAAAGCTCTGCTGGCAGGAAGAAGCCAGTGATGAGTAAAGGCCGGTAACTTTAGGAAAAGGTAGCAGCTGCATAGCAGATTGTGCATGCTGTTGCAATGTTTTCCAAAGGCTTTTGAAGCTGGAACGATATGAACAAAATCTCTGAATATTCATGCACGCATTTGTTTATTCGTCTCATTACTGGAATTGAATTATTCAAAGTCCTTCAGCGCTTTGTAGGACGTTTCAGAGAGGAAGAGGTCACAATCTATCAGAAATGCTACAGTCTATTTACAGGTCAGCTAGAAGACAATCACTCTGTCAAAAGTCTCAACAAAAACCCTCTGCTGTCAAATTCAAACAATGTATTTGACATACACGCACGTTGTGTGACTGCTGTTACATTTTTTAAAAATGTTTTCTTCACAGCTTTCATTTCAACAGCTTGCAGGAAGGGGAAACCAAAAAAAAAGAGAAAGAGCATATGAGACAGTTTTAATGTTGGACTTCAGTCAGTCAGAAAGTTTAATATTGTATTGTATTTGGTTGAGCAGACTTTTACATGAATAGTGTAAGTGAGAGTGAAATGGATATCTCTAATTTTAGAGAGAGAGACAGAACCTTCAAACAGCCTTTAAATACTCTACAAACTCACACAAGTGTGTTCAGTTGTCTCATTGAGACAACTGATTTTTAAACCAACTCAAAGAAAACGTGGTCAAAGGCTGTGACAGACGGTAAAATAAAAAAAATAATCCTACTTCTTAATCGTGTTTACGTCAATTTTACTATCATTCACATTAAATGTTACATTGCTTTATCCTCAGTCTTTGTACAATTAAAAAACTGCCTGAATTGTAACAGATATAATGATATTCCTCAATGACATCAACTGAGTGGACTCTGCAGGTTGGCTCATGAAAACACAGATTATCATCATCTGTTAAAATGTGTTAAAGCATTTTCACTGAAGACACTGACCTAACGTAAGTCCTGACAGTGGTTTTCATAATAATAATAATTATAATAATAAATTCACCAGTTCTGTTACTTAACTCAGGTCAACATGCAGATGTTTTAATCTATGGACAAATACTTCTACTTCTTCTGGTGACCTGCAGAGTAATTTACTACATGCAGCATGTGTGATGAAAAAGTGTCTGTAAAATGTTGTACGTGCTAAAATTTTTGTCATGTTGTGAGATATCATTTTCACTGGACGTGACACGTCTGATTAAGTTCTGCAGATGAGAATGTAAAAGTAGACGTGTTAAATATAAATAAAATCAAAAACAAAACGTGAAGCGACTCCCTTCATTACAAAATGACATCTGGAAGAGACTGAACGGAACAGATTGATGACACAGAGTGAGGATTAACACAAAATAATTCACACAGCTGTTTCGTGAATGAACAAAACATTTTGACGGCACATAAAGACATAAGCTGGAGGATAATTATTCCTGGAACATTTGCTTTATTTCAGGTGTGTTAGCCTGAGAGCTGTCCCAGCACCATTTATCAGAGTGTAACACAGCTAACATGGATTATGTTGTAAAAATAATTAGACCCCCTCTCCTCCATGAGTCCCTTTTTTAGTCTACATTTCAACACTGATTACTTTTAATAACTTTAATACAGTGACCAGACATAACATTCAGAACACTGTCATGTGAAGTGAATAACGTTAATTATCTTGTTATCTTGGCACCTGTCGGTGGGTGGATATATATATTGGGCACCAAGTGACCATTTTTACCTCAAAAATGGACAAATGTGACAATCTGAGCGACTTTGACAAGAGCCAAACTGTGATGGATAGACGACTGGGTCAAAGCATCAGAACTGGACCACAGAGCAAATGAAGAAGGTGGGCTGCTCTGATGAATCATATTTTCTTTTACATCATGTGGTCACATCGACCTTCAAGATAAGAGGAGATCTTCACCATCACCGTCCTCAATGAATCAAAATGCTATTGTGCACAAGATACAATCTGATATGTTGAGTCATTGGACAAATGGATTCTGAAGGACTATGTGTTAACTGTACTTGTAGTTTCTACAGTAAACTCACTTAATTCTTCACCGTCATGCAGCACCTCCTGGAGAAGCAGCAGGCTTTTTGTTGTTTTTGTGTGACTACAAAAACGCAAAAACAACAACGCAAACAACACCCTGCCTCTGTTTGACCTGAATGGAATGGAACCTTAATTAGTGTCATTGGTATCAATCTGTGTTTACACTACTAAAAGGTCGATTACACTTATCTTTGGTGCCCATCTTCAACCTGGTGAGTGGAGCTTAACTTGTGAGCTCAACAACATCAAGTCAAATTCATTTGGATATATCACAAATTAAAACAGCAAACAACATACTTTGAAGTCACCGCCCCAGCGCACCACCACAAAGATCTGCAGGAGTCAGGAGAAGGATCCGAGTCTGCTCAGGAAGAACGGATTGCTCTGTCTCTTCCTAAAAGATTGCTTCATTGTTGAGTCCAGTCCAGTCTTTTATTGATTTGAAGGTACTTGTCGTTTACCATCTTCACTTCCTAACTACCAAAGTAGTGGGGTTGCTGCTCCTGTGGTTTACCACTAGCTCATTTTGCTGATATTGAACTTCAGATAATTGCTGTTGTTTGTTTGTATGTTCAATCCCCATTAGCTACTGTATTATAAGAGTAGCTACTCTTCTTGCTGACACCATTTGTATTTTTAACAGTAAATACATCAAAACATTTATACATTTATACGATATGACCAAATACATAACACAACCACAAGACAAGACACCAGCCAACACCAGTCTAACACATATAATATCTCAGAATAAATTTCATTTTGTACATAATTGAGAAACAAATCATTTTACCACACAGCCATTATATCACTAATAAAAGTGGGATGGATATCTCTTTACATCCATATCACATCTTTAAGAACAGCAAAATACATTTAAAAAAGAGTCATGTAATGTTTTACATGAGTCCCTGTGTAAACAATTAATTCAATTCAATGACACATGATACAAGTCTATAGACTGCACTCACTATAATATTATTTACCCAACAATTCCCACCAGGAGCGAGCACTTGGTGACAATGGCAAGGAAAAACCTCATACAACCTAAACTGTCTGATAAACATGTTGCATTGCTTTCTGCATGACCTCACTGCTCAATAAGGAACTATTCTCTGTAATAAACTGGTTCTGCATGCAGGCAACAGAAAACAACTCTCTGATGACTGCTGAGTAGAATAAATATGTCTAAAAAAATACTATGAAGTATCTCTGGCTGCTCTTGTGACAGAGCCCTCTGTGAGTCCTCTGTGCTCGTCTGTAAAATCTGCAGACAGCTTATTCACTGGAATCATAAATGTCAATTTAGTGATAAATCAATTTTTTGTACAACTTGGGTTATACACAAAGACAACATGGTGCTAAAGTTAAAGGAGAAACTGACTGAGTAGCGTCTTTTCAGCTCTGTCTGAACACTCTGGCCAATAGCAGCTGGGCTTCACATGCCTGTGACTGGATTTGAATAAACAGCTCCTTATCCACTGTTGGTGGCAGCCTGACTCATCCATTGATGCTGAGAGTCTGAGGTTGATTCTGTGACAGTTTAAATATTCATAACTTTGGACAGAAGGGGAGCATCAGTCTTACACTGGATTTAAACCTTCCTGAAAACACTGCACAGATGTACACTCTTTCAGCTTGGCGCATCATGTTGTGTTAGCTGAAAGGATTAGATTGGTGGGATGCATCAAAGGTGGCGGAATAACAGAAAGAGAAACAGAGTCTATGATGGAGCAAAGGAGGAATGAGGGAGAGGAGATAAACAAACAGAGAAGCTGTCAGAGACAAAAGCAGGATTTAACACTTACAAGGGAATAGATGGAGCTCTAAGGTGAATATGAGACCTCAGAGGTCACTCTTTCCCATGGGACTGATGTTTACTCCAACACAGTCTCATCTGCTAACCCTTATCCACCATTAGACACTGTGGTGGATCCCAACACACAAAGAAACACTCACTGTAACGACAGACAAGCAACAAGTGTTGCTTAGCTGAATATTTAGTTGTTGTTTTTTGAGCAACAACTTTTTATGACCCCACTTTCCAACCGTTAAATACAAAGCTGCATGCAGTCTCATCTGCTAACCCTTATCCACCATTAGACACTGTGGTGGATCCCAACACACAAAGAAACACTCACTGTAACGACAGACAAGCAACAAGTGTTGCTTAGCTGAATATTTAGTTGTTGTTTTTTGAGCAACAACTTTTTATGACCCCACTTTCCAACCGTTAAATACAAAGCTGCATGCTAAACTAAGATGTGGAACATGGTAAACTATACTTTTGTATTATACCATTATTAGATAGTTGACTTTTGTATTTGGCTCAAAGTAATGTAGTATAATCTGACAAAATGTATTGTCTGGATTCTTTTATTTCACAAAGTTCTAACCATCAACTGAAAGTCAGTCCCTGATGTCCTCTTGTCTGATGGCATCTTGCTTGCTCTCTTTGCTTCCTCTGTCAGTGTCCTCTTCAGTCTTTTTGCTTCTATCAATATGTTCATAGGTGGTGCTTAGTCCGCTTTCATTGCTCGTTTGCACAGCTCCAGTTCTGGCGTGACATTGGCTTTGCTCCCTGTCAGGATTCACCTTTCCCTGAGCCTGAAAACCTTGTCTTCATGGTGGTCCTGAACTCCAGTGGTTCAAACACTAACACTCCACTGTCAGCTTTGACAGCCCAGCTAACAAACTGAGCTGATATTAGCTAACAGCAACTACAGTTGGCAGCAGTTTACCTCACCGTCCATCAGGAAACTCAGTAGTCGGAGGACATCAGAGGGAAAACCAGAAAACATTTTCTCCATAAAATATGATCCAGTTTTACCAAAATCACTGAAATAGTTAGTGGTGTGTGACTTGGTGCTGTAAAGCGTTACATAATTCTTGCGGGTGATCGAGCCTGCAGCACAAAGTTCCATAGTGCAAGAACAGACGTATGTGTGCAGAAAATGATTTAAAATCTGTTATTTCATTGTAGAAAAGTTACACAAAGTTGATCTCAAATAGTTGCACCAGTTTTTAGGTGCTGGTGAGTCAATGAAATTCCGTCCAGGAATGCTGGTTGAACTAAGAAATTAGACACTGCTTATAACACTTAATACAGATAAAACATCTTTTTGCAGGCTGATTCGTGCCACAGTCATTTCATCCTCAAATTCACTTGTCTTTTAAAAAAAAGACTGTATATTTATTTCCCAGGCCTTTTACTATAGAGCAGCCAGCTCTGATCCTGACTCATTATACATCTGGGTCAGCTCCATGGGTATTATGTTGGGATAGGTTCAGAATGATTTAGAGCTCATTCCTGGTAATGGGTTAGTTATTGGTTTGCAAACAGAACCCATGCAGAATGTCTGTAGCCTTGATGTGATTTGCAACGCAGTTTGCAAGCAAAGTTTCCAACAGGGCAGTCCCAGCAGCTGAATTTCATTAGCTGGCCCCCTTGGCATGAATTCCTTTTTTAATGTTTTACTCATTTGTTTGTAAAAAAAAACAACAAAAAACTCTGAAGTGCAGGTAGCTTGTACCTTGTATAAATTCATTAAGTTATTTCTGCAACTCTAGATACTGAACAACTTAACTTACTTAATAATACTTTTGTGTGTGTGTCAGTCCAGTAATCTATGAAGAGCAGCAGATGAACTCCTCGATCGGGTGGATCAATGTGTTTAGTAAAAGCCCAGAGGGACAAAGACAGAAGGGAGTGAGAGCGAGAGTAAAGGAAAGAGAGAGAAACAAAGCGAGAGAGCAGAAGATCCATTGAGTGTGTTTTCTGTGGCTGAAGAATCGTCCCCAGTGGCTTTGAAAAGAGGGATAATCCTGTCAAGTAAGCAGACCTTTGGATATTCATGACTGGCCGAGCGGCTCCGTGGACTGAAGGAGGACACAGTCAGGATGGGATTAAACATCAAAGTGAATCCGAGGAGTGCAGGACTGGGACATGAATCAACCAATGCAGAAACACAGAGGTCGCAGAGGGGTGTGCAGGGGGCCAGTGGGGACCAGTTGTCTGGTGGGTGGACAGCACTTTGAATGACTCCAGGATGAGGGCCTCCTAAAGGCCATTCAGGAGAATGATGTGCGGTGTGTGCACCTGCCCCCCCCAATCTGACAAACATACATGAACAAGAATCGAATTTAGTACAAACAAATTCTCCTTTCTGTCATCCTTCAGTCTGTTCAGATGCTCTGTCCACAAACTGCTTTTCATACTTTGGACCAAGTCCCTCTAAATTCTTAATACAGCATCCCATAATATCAAAGTGATTGAAGAACTTGACTGTCCTTCACTGAGTCCTTAACTCAATCCCATCCAACACTTTTGGGATGACCTGTTATCAGCCAACATGTTGTTGGGCCTCACTACTAACTCTTGTGACTGAATTGGAGCAGATCTTTGCAGCCATGTTCAAACTGAAAGCCTGCAAGTAGAGGCTTATATACAGTAGCAACAGATTAATGTCCCTGACATGTTTTGTACAGCCTAAAGAAAAATGGAATTTTTTCTGACACCACCACCTTAAATTAACTTTGTGTTCACTCTCAATGTAACGTACCTAATAGAAAATGTAAAGACAAGGGAAAGTCTTTCTGTCTTTAATACACACCACACACACATATACTGTACATAGACACACGCTGATGTGAGGCTCATGTTTGTGCAACCATTAAAATGTGTGTGTGTGTGTGTGTGTGTGTGTGTGTGTGTATACAGTGTGGATGACGTCCCATATGGTTTGTTGACCATCTCATGCTCATGTCTGTCCCCTGGCAGCGGCCCAGCCAGCTCTGACTGCTGGCAGCTGGGATGTTTGGACAAAGAGACTCAACATGACAGAATTCAGAGAAACTAAAGTGCTGTTGGGAAACACACACATACACACACGCAGCTGACTAGAAGGGATTAAATCTATGCTCAAAATTTATTGACATGTCTTTCACTGAGTGAAATTGATGCATAGATCTATACTGCCACTTGAGTCGCAAAAAAAATCTATTCAGACATAACTTGTTTTCATGCCTCTTAAACACAGCAATCAGATCTGAAGACCAAAGATCAAAACAAGATATGATGTAAGTGCTTTTCTTTATGACTTCTTATAACTAAACATTATCCTTAAAAAAACATATTTCTCATTACTGTCATTGTTGATCTGAAGACGTTGCCCTGGTGATCGGTGAGGGCTTGTAAAATCCTG
Source organism: Larimichthys crocea (assembly GCF_000972845.2). Lineage (NCBI taxonomy): Eukaryota > Metazoa > Chordata > Actinopteri > Sciaenidae > Larimichthys > Larimichthys crocea. Next base: position 23,812,546 of record NC_040011.1, read on the forward strand.
ACATATGGACGTTTTCTGATCTGTCACCACTATGATTAAAGTTTGGTTGGATTGTTTGATTAGTGTAGGGAAATCATAATTTAGTTTCAAAGAGAATATACTTGAAGGATAGGAAGTAGCAATGAATCATTAATTAATCAAATCAAATTATCGCAACTAAATTATTTCAATTATCTAAACTGCCATGTCTTACTGAAGTTTTTAGTTAATTAGTTACTAATCAGCTCAAATCATTCCTCTCAAGAAATTCTGTCTACACTGTCTGCAGTGTGCTTTCATAGCTAAACATAATACTGTCACTGCTATGATGATGGTTAGAAATTATGTATCTTCTGTTGACAAAGGGAAATATTGTGCTGCCCTCCTTCGCTGATTTGACAAAAGCATTTGACACTATTGACCATGCTGTGCTCCTACAGAGGATATGAGAGATTATTTTTTATCATAAATCCTGGAAATGGTTTTAAAACTACCAGTTTTATAGACAGCAATGTGTGATTTTGGGAAATATTCTCTATTTTTTATTATTTTTACCACTGTCAAAGGGGGTTCCACAAGGGTCGATAGTGGGTCCTTTTTTGTTCACAATTCATGTTAAAAATATCAACCTGCTCCACTCTTGACTGTAATTCTTTTAACTATGTTCTGTTGTTAAAAATGATGGCATGCCCTTAATGATGTTTAAGATTTAAACAAAGGTTGAATAAATGAGTTAATTATTACCAGTGTTGTCCCTTGTCATAGCAAATGTCACCATTTTATCTGTTGAACATCAACAAGTTAATATTGTCATTGTAAGCATGGCAGCATGCTGACATTAGCATTTAGCTAACTGAGCCAGTAAATAACTTTCTTGAGCATAGTCAGTCCACTCTGTTTAGTTCAGCCTCCACAGCAGCCGTGTCCCCCATGAGATGTTTTAATAACTACAACCCAAATTTGTCAAGTCATTGAAGCCTGCTATCATCTTGCGCTGCAACATATGTCAGCTCTCTGAGTTGTTGCTTCCCCAGGGGTCCCCTGTTTCATAAATCAAATTAGCACCACACTCAGTAAGGCTGTCATCTGATTTACAGGCTGGGTAGAAGTAAACCAAAATTATGTTTTCTCTTTTAGGTCTGTATTCAACCATTACCACAAGGAAAAAAAGAATGTGTCTGTCACCTGCTATCACACTCTCTGTAGTTCACAGTCCTCAGTGGGAGGCCAGGCGTGAGTTTGGACAACATCTGTGATAAACCTGCTGCAGTTTAATCAGAGTGGAGGCTGAATAAAAAGGGAGAGCGATGGCTGCTTCAGTCTGATCTCTCAGGTCTTAGTGGGGATTTTAATGTGCTGAGAGGCTGTGAGGAGCAGGAGCACCGTGGGAGGTGAATGAGCTGCAGGAGGAGGAGGAGGAGGTAGCAAGGCATAGCAGTGAGATTCTGGGCTGTCTCAAGGGGGGCGGGGGTTAACCGGGTGTGTGTTTGTGTGTGTGATATAGGGTGTAGGCTGACAGATGTGTCCATCAACGCCTGAAAGAATCATCTTACATCCATTGCACCCATCTGCCAGTCTGGTGTAGAAAGATTTTCTGAAAGAGGAACAATGTCTTAAAATGCAAAATAAGTGAGAGAAAAGGTTTGCCAACATGAACAGATTTTTATTTTTTTTTTAATATATAGGGTTGTATTCAACAGTTTCTTGAGTTTTAATCAAACATCACGTAGTTTTGTGTGTTGGAACAAGCAGTGAACATGCATTATTAATGCATAGTTAAGTTTTTTCATTTAAACAAGGTGACATTTGAGAGTTTAAGATGTTAAAGAGACGTAGAAACAGTCCATATTTTAACAATTCAATACTTGGTGTTTGACAAACCCAAAATTGGTGCAGGTTCGACCAAAATTTCCATTTATCCACTGACCCAGTGACCATCCATTCATCACCCCACAGGTTCTTTCATTTCTCCCTGGCCGATCCTTCAGTGCTCCCCAGTCAGATGGGAGATGTGCTCCCTGCAGCGTGTCCTGGTTCTTCCTTGCGGCGTCCTCCCAGCTGACCGAGCATGAAACGTGTCCAAAGGGAGGCATCCAGGGACTATCTCAACCAGGACATGTCCACATAAATGTGGATGCTCTTAGATGCTTCTCATAAACAGAACTATCGAGCCATGTCTGTCCAGGCTGGAAATCATCAGCAAAGTTCAACAGGATCTTTAAACTTACCAATCCTGGAGGGTATTCAGAGCATTTCATCAGGATTGCTGAATGCTATGATACATTAATTTTAAAATATAGTGACAGACTGTGCATTCATTTATGAAGAAGAACAGACCTTTATAAATCTATGAACCTCTGTGACCAGGCAGCCAAGTACAGTATCCTACCATAGCTGCTTATTGGTTTATATGTTAATAGCTTTTGTTTTCACTTGATCTTACACTGTATTATTGGGCCAAGAAAGAAGAGCAGTCAAGTGAATATGATGTTTACAACAGACAGTTTAGGTTCTAATTTTACAGTTCACCTTCATTTTCTTGTCCAAATAGGTTTGTCCAACCTGGCAGCCAAAACTACAAAAATAAGATTTATCCATTAAAAAGAGAAAGAACAAGGTTTGTCAGGGTTTGTTCAACCAGTGCACCACAAAGATGAACCCCACATTTCCACCCTGCAGCCAGCTGTTTTGTTATAAAGACTGTTTCACTTTCAGAAGTCTAATTTCTGGGATTTGGGTTCTCATCCATCATACTGCTATCAGCTTTCCCTTTAACAGTGACTTTGGTCACGCTGCTCCGCCCTCCATAAAGATGAGGATAACCTCTGAAAACCCACCCTTGGCCTTGTACTGCTAATAAAACCCAAAAGAGGAAGATCTCAACCCGCCCCCATAACATTTAGACTTTAACCTGCATGCTCCTGGCCTCAATCACTTGGTAAGAAGAAGAAGGAGCTCTGTGTTTGACTTTGGACAAGGATTCCTGTGGAAGTTTAGTGTCTGTGAATCCATCATTGTCACGGTTAAATAGGATCGGGGGGTTGTAAGGATACTTTGTGGGGGACGGGTTAACTAACACTTTCCTATTAGCGGCCATCCTACAAATCCCTGGTGGCATTGTTTCAGAGAGGAACATCTGCTATAACAATAGACAATCCCTGAGTTAGGTTATGTTTGGGCTAATTTTAAATGACCATAACAAAAGATTAGAGAACTTTGGGTGACTGTTGCAAATAAATTAGTATAAAACTTTATAAATATAATAAATTTAAATGTTGCACAATTTCAGGCTGTTAATTTGAGAGGAACAACACATTTTGCAGGGATACGGCTAATCAGAGGCAACAAAACAAGCAAAGAAAACCAGTGACAGAATGTGTCAGTGAGCACTTAGACACATGAAATATGAATGTGGCAAATGTCCATCTGTATTTAAACAACCGTGACCAACTGAGCGTGTGCAGCTATTGAGAGTGACGCTTTTTGGCTCTCTTTCACAAACAGCCCGAGGGTTTAAACCTTACACCCCTCCCACCTTCATTATCCCTGCCACACTATGATCCGCACCAAATGCCGACTATCCCAGGCCAGCGCTCACAAAGCATGCTGGGAAGGACAAAAGCAGACCTTCAGCCGATTGGTTCCACCTTATTAACAGCTTGTAATCTTCTCATGTCTTTGGCCAGGCCTCACAGAGCAGGAGTTAGGGCGAATAGATGAGTGTGTCCGCTGTCCCTGCTTTGATGCAGAGCAGCCTTTTCCCTCTGAAAAGTCCTGCTCTGTTATATTTCCATTGTTGCTGCTGCACCTGTTTGCCTGCAGGAACACATGGAAAAATCAGTCACTGGCAACTGTTAATTTCTCATTAGACTCTCTCTGTGCATTGAATGCAGAAGACAGTTTGGGATGTGAAGGCATCAGCAGGTGCACCTCCGCGTTTAACATTATGATTAGCTGTCAAAAACCAGAAATACATGACACTAACACTACTAATAATAAATGAATTAGCTGTTTTCCCCTCTGAGAGTCTTATGGTTATTTTAAGGCTTGACTTGGGTCCCGACGGTAGTCCTGAACTGCAGTTTAAAAGAAAAGGGAGAGTGATTGGTACATACTTTTACCTTGTTCAACCTTTTTCTGTCAAACTTGCAAATATGCCACATATATCATTATCGAAATATCAGGATCATAAATTCCACAAGGTTTGTATTGACCTACAGTTTTTTTTTTGTTAATGTTTTGTAGGAGGCTGTCATAAATATGTTTTTATGGGTTTTTTTTCCTGGCAATTACAATTACAATTTCTGATATGTTATTTTATGTCAGTTTTGTGCACAACATTAGAGTCTAAGAACCTAGTAAAATGAGTAGCTAAGAAACAGCTATTACATCTATGCAGGGAAGTCCTGTGAACACAGAAAACACATGGACCTGGAGTCCCAGGAACTTAAATTAAGTTTTTTCATGTTGGAATACCTGGATCCAAGGCATTAACCAGGACCTGCATTCAAATTCTGATTTCATATTATTACACTGTGAAATTAAAATGAAGCAAATTATTTCAAATCAGCTGTCACATGAGCCTTTTGGAACGTTTGAGGTCCAGGGCCCATGGAGCAGTTTGCCACCCTTCCACATTGGTCATTCAGCCTTGATGAAGTGTATTGAGATAAAAACAGTGACTGTAGTAATACTGCAGTAATGGATTCTTTTCATTCACCTAGTTCCATTCATTTCAATACTGGCATGCCTCTGAGTACGTTATTACACTTATACCATGACCAGGCACCAATGGATAAAAGGCCTTGTTTAAATCACATTTTTTAAAGTTATCATGATGTACAAATCTTCTCCAACAAAGGAGAAATGGAACACAAAGAAAATAGCAATGTAATTGTGACAAATTGGAGAGCTTTCTTCAGACATTGAAGCGATGATAAGTCCACATATGCAACAAACACATGGACACCATCAAGTGACACACAATAGACTTCAATCAGACACCTGATGTAAATGGACTCCATTAAGTCAAGATTGTGTCTGGACCAGCAGCAGACAGTCTGTGGTTTGACTTAATATCCAGTTCTTTATATCCAGTGAGGTGGACTCATAATTATGCCAATTTGTAGTCAATTGATGAGTCAATAGAGGCAGTTTTGTGTGTGTTTTAACAAGGAAACATCTGTTCTGCACTGGTGGTCAAAACTGAGGATTCAATATGTTCACCCTGAAAATAATATTTGAATTTATCTATGATTATGTGTTAATATAAAAAGAGCATATTAAATGTATTAATAATACAAAGGGGTAAATATTTACATTTTTAATTTTCAAATTTTATTTGGGGTATTTTGTCTTTGAGTAAAGACAAATGGGTAGGTTGGAATGTAACTTGCTGCAGTAAGGACTGAGTTTTAAAACATGGTGTGCACCAGGGGAGCTACCACAGAAACATTTTGAACTTTAATATTTTTACAAATATCAGATGCAATGATCCAGCAGTTCAATGATTTGTTGTTTTGCTTTGCCTTTATTCTGTATTCATTTACAGTGATTCTGTTGCATTTTCCTTAATTTTTACTTAACTTCCGGTCATCCGAATAAAATGTGGAATGACGAAAGTTAAAGACCATATTACCATAAACCATCTATAAAGTTGTAATTTTGGGTTTCAATCAGTCTGAATTGATCTGCCACATTAAAAAAAAAGTAATACCATTCATACATTCATACTGGCCATTTGTGGGTTCAAAATCAGAAAGAAAATAAAATAGTCAAATAAAAACAACAAAGAAACCACAGATGGAAGAATGTAAAAAAACAACAACAAACAACTCAAAAGTACATTTTATTTCAGCCCTTCTGACAAACCTCAGAGAATAAGAATACATAACCATTCTTGTCTTTTCAGTGGTATCACTGCGGGTGTATTTTTCATCCTGTATTCGGAGATAAAATGACCCAGGAGTTTGGCTGAGGTGTCTTCCTGTCGGTCAGCCGCAGGAAATGGCTCCACACAGACGAGGCATTTAGCTCCCAGGTGCAGAGCCACCATTGGACGGCCTTGCCCAGATGGATAGTACTCCTTCCACCATAAAGACACTAGTCTTCCCCCTGCCCTGAAGCCACCGGTGCTCCTGCCCTGGTCCAGCCTCATCAAAAGGAGCCTGGAAGCTGGGAGGGCGGATATGCTGGGCTGCAGCCCCAAATCAAGCTCACTTTTCTTTCCCTTGTAAGTGGTAGATAAAAAAAAGTGGGGGAGGTGCACTTTCTGGTAGACACCAGCTTCTTTCTTTCTCCTCCTTTCTGACTTCTATGTGTGCGGCTCCTTGCAGGTGTCCTTTTTTATTTTTCTTTTGACGCTGAAACCAGATCCCAAAATACAGTCAAAACGATCAGGTCTTGTTTTCTTTCATTACTCAGTTTATTACCTCTCATTGTTAGTCAGGCACTAGAAATCGAATTGAGCTCACAGGCACACACACACACACACAAGCACACACACACACACACACACGCACACACACACACACACACACACACACACACACACACACACACACACACATTCATCCTGGCTGCCTGCACTCTGTTCTCCTGCAGGTGCGAGGGCCATCCGCCTGGCCCTTTTCATGAGGCCCTCCCTTTCCTGTCCGTCTGCAGCCGTCCATTCAGCTTCAATCACAGCACCAGCCGGACGCCACTGGACCACTGGCAGGGAAGGGAAGCGCCTCCACACACATCTTTCACTTGTTGAACGACAAGAGAAGAGCGGCTGGGGGAAAAGAGAAAGGGTCTTCCTCCTCTGCATCTCCTTCTGCTTTCATCGTAAACAACTTGCTTTCTGTTTGTAACGGTGCTGTCCTTCCCCTGTCCCCCCCTGCCTTCCTTTTCTCCAGCTCAGATGGGCTTTACAAGGAGGAGGAGGAGGAGGGGAGGGAGTGCAAAAAGAAGACGGCCAGGCACACTGTGCTGTGAACGGAGTGATGCTGAGGTCTTTTTGTGGCTCATGAATGGCACATTTGAGGTTTCCAGCCTTGCTCGGTGCCCCAAGCCAGCTTCACCTGTGGTTGGAGTCAATTGGCCTGTTGTCTGCCTGTCTGGAACCGTGCCCAGCTCTTTGCCAGCCAATTTGGTTAGCGTAGCCGCTCAGAACTGGGCAAGAATAACATCCACCTCAAAATCATCAATTAACTTCCAGCACACAATGATGTATCCATTCACTTTGCAAAAACTGGTCTCTAACACAATTAATACCTACGCTAATACAACCAATACTTTACTCATGTTGTCAGGTTGTGGATGTTTAATATGATCCTATGCTGATCGGAATTACATCCACGTGTGTTTTCCAGATATTTGGTCAAAAATCTAAGTTTTGGTGATCACCAAAGACATTATTCATCCTCTGGGAACCATGAATGTACAAAATGTCATCGCGATCCAGATATCTCAAATTCTGATCAATGTGGGGAAAGGACAAACAACAACCAACAAAAGGACGTCACAGGTAAAGTCATGCAAATAACTTGTCAAAGCAAAGACAATGTCCTTGTTTACCCTCATTCACTTACTTGTCATGTAATAAGCCACCTGCTGTACTGACACCCACACATGAACTGAATTTTTCATCCAAAACAATGTACAGAGATCATCTTCTGAAAATGACACCTTTACTTAATTATATCCTGATGAAGTAAAGAAACACAAACAAAACCATCAAACACAACTGTTATCATTTAGCTCAAAAATCCGATCTGGCTCTAACAAGGTAGAAATTCAAACTTATAAATGGAATAATTTATTAAAAAATGGGCAAAAAAAATCATGATTTCATTGAATATTTCAAAATATTTTGCAAAACGCTACTTGAATTGTAGGATTTTGGCCGCAGTTGCATGTTGTGTCTTTGGACTGCTGCTTGTCTGATTTTATACACTCTACTGTATTTATCTTTTTATATTTGGTGACTTGATGTAAAATAATGGCTCAGTGAGTGTGATTTCGTGTCCACTGGAGAAAGCCATAGCAAAAATATCCTAAAATATAGATTATATATATATATATATATATAATATATAGAACAGCCTGTAGAAAAGGGATCGCCTTAGAAAACTGTCTCTAATCATGTCCAAAACACAGTAAATGTTTTTTTTTTTACTTTTAATTGTGCTCATGTTCAGTCTTTGTAAAGCTTTGTAAAACTAGTGTAGTAAACTAGTAAGTCTCAGTGTTGTTGCTCCTCACATGTGAAATAATACAAAATTACAAACAACCTTCACTTCAAACAGAAATCTGGATTATTTTCTAATGTTTCCTAATCCGTTGCTTTAAATTGTCCCCTATTTTTCTGCTGCTCTTGCCACCTTCTACAAGTTGTTTCTTATTTAGCTGCCAAATGTCAAAAAGTCAGACGTGCACATGTGTTTTCTAAAGAGCACATCATGTGTCTGGGAGGAGTTGAGGTTGAGCTGAGGTGGGGGTATGTGAGGGGAGCATTTAGCTCACTTTTCCACCGTGCGAGCTGTCATTCTCCTCTCACGCAGCTGTGGAAATGAGATAAAACTGAGCTGCCACTTTTGGAAGCTCTCACTCACTCACTTGTGCAGCCAGAAACCTCTGAAGTACAAACGTTTGGTGACTGGTCATTGTGCTGGATGGCAGCTGTATTCTGTGAGCAGAGGGGGGATCAACAGGTGGAGCCAATGAAGATCTGATTCCTGCAGTTTGTGGAATTTTTTTTTTGTGATTTTATTTTTGTCTCTTTTTGTTTTTTCTCTCAAACTTGATCTTTTTTTAGGAAGACTACACTGAACTACAACTCAGAAGACTAGCACGCCTCTGAAGAGACTATGAATGTGCTGTCAAACCCAGTGATCAGGGCCCAGGAGCAGTCTCTAGCTCTCTGTGGCCCCGGGTCTGTCCAGGATTTACCTCACTGCCCTCCAGGGTTCAACCTGAGCTCCCGCCTGAATCCGGCACCCATGCTTGGCCTCCAGAGTGGCCAAAGATCAACCAAACCTCAGAGGGAGCTGAGCCCTGAGGAGCAGCAGGAGCTCAGGAGGAAGATCAATAGCAGGGAGAGGAAGCGGATGCAGGACTTGAACATCGCCATGGATGCCCTGAGGGAGGTCATGGTGCCTTATGCCTCCTCACCATCCTCTGCCTCCTCCTCGCAGTCCCACCAGCCCGGAGCTCCTCCAGGCCGCCGGCTCTCCAAGATTTCCACCCTGGTCCTGGCCAGAAACTACATCCTCCTCCTGGGCTCGTCTCTACAGGAGATGCGGCGGCTGCTGGGGGAGGTGAGCATGGGGATGGGGGTGAACACGGGGCCAGTCCCTCGGCTTCTGCTCACTGGAGGCTGGCCCCTCATTTCTGGCCCCAGTCAGCTCCTCCTCACCCAGGAGTCCCTCCTCACTTCAGCAGCCTCCTCCTCCTCCTCTTCCTCCACTTCATCGTCCTCTGCTGCTAAATGTTCCCTGTTGTCTCCGGGCCCCATGGAGGCCTCGCTGGCTCCTGTGCAGTGGAGCTCTGCAGGGGCCTCAGGAGGGCCCATGTGCCCCTGTGGAGTCTGCAGACTGCCCAGATTTAGCCACTCCACTCCGGCTCCAAGATTCCCAAAGTGACACCTTGAAGAGGATTTCACAAGAACAGACTTGATTTTTTAAAACATATGAATTGTTATTTGACATTTTTAAAAAATGTTTATAATAATTTACTGCAACTACTCACAATTATCATTGATTTTTTTAAACCCAGTGGATCTATTCTGTAGTTGGTAAGACCTTTTTTGTTTCGGAGATAAGTTGCATTTTACTTCTCTTATATCACAAACAGAGAAACAAGTGACTCCTTTAATGCCTCTGTCTACAAGTGTAAGCAGTAATGACCGTGTGGTGCATTTCATTTCAGTGTTGGATGAGAGATGGTGACAATTTAATGGCGTAAAACATCTGGAAAGGGCCAAAATCAAGGACTAAATAAAAATGATCAAATATAAAAGCTCTCTCAGACATTTCTCAGTTTAATATTGTGAGCGGTGACGTCATTATTAGCTGCCAAAGTAGTTTTAGTGATTTCACATGAGAGATTCTTGTTCTTGTGGGTTTTTTTTGCCTGTGCTCCTGGTGTGTGCAGGGCTGTGTTATTGAATGATGATGTCATGTATTTCCACACACTAATTACAATTAAGCAATATACTCTGATGACAGTTTGTTGCTTGTTTATTTTCAACCTTTCATTTTTGCTTACTGAGCGATCGATATTTAATAATAGGCTCAGAGTTATACAGGTTTTCTACCTACGCATGTGTTTGAATGCTCAGATGTGTGAATTTATATTTATTTGATGTGTATTTTAGTTTGTGTGTGTGTGAAGTGTGTGTTGGGTATAAGTTGTGAAAAAGACAAATCACATGACTAAAGTGAACATTGGTTTTTGTATGTTTGGAGCAGTTGTGGTCTAAAGAAAAGTAGACTTGTAGCTGGAGCACGGGTGTAGCACTGGACCCAGTACATACACACTCTCTCCTCCACACATCCACAGTTCATTCATTCCAGTATGGGCCCAGTCCTACACCCCCCGTCTGGGATGTTAACTGGTTTGATCTTCAGACCAGAGAGATAAACTGGGGAAAGTGAAAGCGCAGCACTCATCCCTCCTTCAGCATTGTATATAGGTATAAGCAAAGCAACTACTCCAGTGGAATAAAAGTGCAAAACACGTCTGGATTAATGAAACTTTGGAAAAGTGACAGCATTAGATACACTCTATAACAGAGAGTACTTTTAATTAGAACAGTTCCACGAATGTCGAATCTTTTGTTTAAGTAACAGCAGGATTCCAAAGTCACCGACACGAGTCTTCAGAACAGTACATGTATGTTTAATACTGGAGTTACTGAGGAGCTGACACGAGTGCTTCCCAGACTGTTCCTCTGTGTGCAACATGTGTGTCAGATGTTCCTCCAATCAGCAGGCAGACTGCTCCTGTCATCTCTGTTCTCACATGAAAAATCCAGTATTTTCTATCGAGCATAAAGTGACATCATTTAACAAACTGTTTTTTAAAAACTTGTTTAAAATTGTTGTGTCAAGCGTCACAACGTCAAATCACATTCATAGATTACTCCTCTGTTTTTCCAGTTACTTTTGAGCAAGAAATGTGATTGCTTCATGGATTATGGTAACTTTCCCTCAAGTGAATGAAGCGCTACATTCATGTACCTTAGTGGAAGTGGAAAGTGGGTGTGCAAGGTGACCCCAGAGTCGAGGGTTTGAACCCTGAATTACGTATTTCATTAGATTAAGGTAACAGAAGTCTGGTCTTTGTCTAACCTTAACCAAGTGCTGTGAATGTTTTTGGAATATTTTGTCAGAAAATAAAGAAAACATGTTGTCAGTGGACATTTTACTCAGATATGTTAATTAACAGTTCCTCATTATATTGATAAAAAACCCTGGCAGAAATATGATATAATTATTTTAAACATAAGTTCTACACGACAGGGTCTCAGAAGCTTGTAGAGATGAAACCACTTCACCACTTTTAATTGTCACTTTTTGGCAAATCACCGCAATGCTTTCTGGCACATTCAGCCCTCATTTGCATAAAGTTAAAATTCCAACTTTTGACCCCTCTCCTTCCTTACTACACCGCCTGCTATCCCATAATACCTTGAGACGTGATTCACGCATGAGAAATGAATGGAGGCGAACTCGTGTCGCGACGCCCTCATTGGGTCTTCACCGTCGACGGTGACGAGATGCTGAGCTAAAAAGCTCCTTCCACCCTCTGTGTCAAACCGAAAAATAGTGAAACAGTCCTCATCTCTCCCCCTATTCATCGCCTCAACAAGCAAAAGATCAAAACCCATCCGTGTAATTACTGCTCCGCAGAAAGGAGGCCTTTTGATTATTAGCCCCCTCTCTCGCCTCCATCCTCAAATTCTTGATGTTTCTCTTGTGTTAAGGAGCCGGGATGGGTGATTTGGTGCTACTCATTACACTCACTCCACAATATGTTCAAACGCCCAGAAAATGTGTCTCGCTGAATGGGGTTCACTCCTGCAAACTCGCCACCCCTCTGGAAGAAAGCAGGCAGCCTCATTCTGAGTGAGAATAAGAGGCGCTGGTAGGAGGGAGGATATTCTCAGCCACAACCTGGCCCTTAGCATGGCATGCATGAATAATAATAATGAAAATAATCATAATCATAATGCTGATAAAATACTCAAAATAATTGCTACCCCGGAATAAGAGGATTATGGAGGGTAGATATGTGAATAGTGGCGAGTGAAAGGACGGGAATCTATTAGCATCAGGAGGGACAAAAGAGGAGCTGGATGCCATTAAGTGAGATTAAGCCAAATAAGGCTTGATTTTCTTACAAGGGAAAAGGAGGAAGGAGAAGAGGGTGAGAGTGAAGGAGGGGAGGAGGGGGAGGGAGGGAGAGCCTGATTCATAGATCAAAGTAAGATGACCAAACTTCACGTCTTTCATTTACATATAGCTGCTTTATCTCCGGAGGGATTAACTACCTTGCTATTTTCTCCGGGTTGCTCTCTATTCCGCCACCTTTGCTCGCCATCCATTTCCTCCTGCTCTCAGGATGGTTCAGCCCTTCTCCTTTTTGTAAGTTTGCCTCCTTAATTTCTCCCCCCTCTCATTCTCTGCTCATTCTCTCTGTTTCTCCAAGAGGCTCTCACTTTCTCCTGTTTGGTGGCTTCATTGTTGCAGCGACGCAGGGGTCTGGTCAGTCTTTGTGTTAGCACTTTAACTCATCTCCATTTCATCACTGTTGTTCAATGGGGCGAGGAGAGCTTGTAAGACAATGCACACACACACACACGCACGCACACACACACACACACACACACACTGACAACTGCTTTCGTTAAAGACATAGTGCATCTTAAACCTGTGTCATTGTTTTCTGTGACTATCCCCTCTATTTGAGTGGGATTAAAATATCACGTGACCTGGACAACAGGGTGACAATGCAGACATGAACAAGTTAAAGCAACATGGTGCACCCTTTCTACCATCTAATAACAGATTTTAAATAATTTTGATGCTACACTGCCTTTTAATCATCTCTGTTATTCCCTGGTGCGATCACTTGTGAGAAGTATGTAAAACTTTACAGCACTAAGTCACACACCACCAACTATTTGACTGATTAAAGAGAAAATGTTTTCCCTCTGAGTTTCCTGATGGACAGTAAACTACTGTGAACTGTAGCTGCTGTTAGCTAAAGTTAGCCCAGTTTGTTAGCTGGACTGTGTAGTTTTTGTATCACAGGCATTTTGGAAGCGCAGTACTGAATGCATGTGACAAAACCACAATAAGTGGTTCCAAAAGTATTCAAAATGATTTGAAACTTTGGTTTCAAATGACAATAACATCATAAAGCATAAAGTGGTTGAAAAACAAACTCAGCTTCCTCCTGTCACATACCTGTGTACGTCACATCTGTTTCTATATGATAACTTACATGGAATGATCATTTTAATTCAAACTTTCACAGGTTTTTATTCAAACGAACAAAAGATGTCTTCTAAACACCGTATCCCAACAAGAGATTGTCCTCTCCCATGGAACGACGACAGCATTTGTTTCAGCAAACACCCAATAAAAGCGTGTATATTTATTCAAATTATATATGATTTGCTCAAGTGACATTGCTATGGTGACGTTATGATACATCCACGGGAGGAGGGTGGGGTGGATTGATGGATAAACAAAACATGGGACTTGGTTAGTATGTTTACCACAGTGACGTAGGTCCCTTAACTTGGATCAATGTTTTTCAAACTCAAAGTTACAATTGTGAAACATAAGAAAATCTTAATCACAAGACTGAATCCATCAATAATTTGTAGGATGTATTTTGATTGGCTTTTAGGTGTCTAACTGTATTGTACTCTTATGTACAGTAGAAAGAAAACAACATTAACATGTTAAAAAAAGTCTTTGTGTGGCCATAGTTTGAGCATGATGAAACGGATGTGAGGTGTCCTGATACTGAAAACTATTGGGTAAAGAAAGCACCGCTCTGCTTTGTGCTTTCACATTCTTTACATTCACCTCATCTGTTTTCATACCATTTTTGAATACGAGGACAATTATTTGGTACATTTTTGCTTCCTTTTCTTGTCAGAGAGAAATCAGCTGTACAGAACTAGCAGGTTGGGGCTTTGTCCTAAGACTCGATGTCACAACTGATTTCTAGACTTACAAATATTTGCTAGCATCCATGTTGCTAAAGTGCAAAAGTTGCTGCACATCTGACTTTTGAAAAGCAGTTATATCTTCATGTATCCATGTGGTTTTAAGCATGTTGTATATTCGGTCAGTCATTTGTACTCTAACATGTGTCTCTAATGTGGACCATACACATTGTCTTCCACTGTCCCCTCTCCTACAGCCTCTCATCTCAGAGTGTTGTTTGCCTCCGGCCTTTGTCGCACTGTTTCATAGCACTTAACCAGTCAACGTGGGGAGTCCTTGGCTTAGGAAGTCCTGAGCCATAAATTTCATCTCCACAATGAGCAGAGCACAGGGGCTGGTCAGGACCCCCATTTACTTTCTAACCCAGCTTTTATTCATTCCCTCCCTAAATAACATCAGGCCCTCCTGTGCTGTCCCACCCTGAAATTCCCGTTCCCCTCCGTCACCCCTTCTTTCTCAGACCGGGCCGATACAACAGGGTTACTGCTGAGCCCGCCGGCCCGCTCATTAAGCATCGTGTTCTCTCCCACCCATTCCAGCCCTCTGTCCTATTCACACCGCGGTCCTCATTACAACTTTACAGGCCACCATCAGCCGTCACCTCATTACCCCTATCAACCGGCTAAAGGACGGGCTGATGCTCCTGTGTGGTCACAGGAGATGTATTGTCTTTACAAAATCTGAAATACTTTGCAGATTATATGATTTAGGCATGATATAATATTAGAATCATTTGTTTTTACATGTTAATATTGTATGTAGTGAGCATAATGATGGAAATATGTCTGATTTAGCTTTAAAATGAATTCATTCAGAACAGAATAAATGAACAAATATGAACAAATATGTATGACAGGAAGAGAGAATGATTGGTTTATAGAAAATACCCTGTGGCATTGCTAAACAGACAAAAATATTCTTCTGTTCTTCTTAGATCTCCCAAATAACAGAGGAATTTCAGGGTGGGATTGCACAGGAGGGTCAAATGTTTCACCACTTTGTATCCTTGTATTTGGTGTTTCAACTCGAAAATCAGAAATTGTTAGAGTGCTCTCTGTTACTTCAATTTCCTCACACATTTGGAGGTTTAAGGTGCTATTGAGAAGTATAACAAAATCACGGTGTGTACCTTTAAGTAAATACAATGATGGAACATATGTATTTTGGGGGATCCTGGTCCACCCCCACCTCTCTTAAGTCAAGTCATGTCAGGTGGGTTTTATTGTCATTTTGATCATATGCACAGTACAACAGTGAAACGAGACAGTTTTTGGCCAAGGACCATGGTGCTACATGAAACATAAAACATAGTGCAGACAGGACTACAATGAAGTGCACACACAAAAGGGCGACATAAAGTGCAGTACGTTAAGACAAAACAGACCAGGATGTGTATGTGCATGTGCTACTTATGGATATATACTGTATCAGTGTTTCAGGGGTTTGAAGCTTTCCCCAACATATCATAGATAGAGGACAGGGTACAGATTACATTATCTTATTATTAAAGGATTATCAAACCTTTAGTTACAGACAGTTTCTCAAAACCGTGGGGTGGGGGGTCTGTCCATTTTCAAAGAGGGTTTAATATGTAAATGTTCATCTGTTTATGATATTAGAAAGTGTATTCAGTTATACAGGTGAGACATAATATACTGTATGTGGCATGCAACTATTGCATTTAGGTCCAAATCTAATTTCATTTCTAATATACTGGAGCATGTGTTCAATCTTGGACAGCAGAACTTTACTACCTCCAATGAATGGATTACTTCTGTAACCTTGATAATCATTCAACAATAACCTGCATCACCATGATGAATCACTACAGTCATACAAGTCACAAGTCTCTACAACTGTTTTGGTACCATACAGCAATGAACCTGTAAAGTGAGAAAACATTTAAAACTCTGGAGCAGCAAAGTTACATGTGCAGTTTGAATACACTGGTATGGTCCTTTTAAATGTGTGTGTGAGAGTGTGTGTCGCTGTCGCTGTGGCAATGAACCCCTGGCCCTCAGTTTGCCCTCTGAACCCTCGGTGGCCTTGGAAGCAGGAATTCCAGTTAACACATCACAGATCAGTTTTCTTTTCTTCATGTTTTGTGTCTCTGACGCTTTTCGCCAAACGTCGGCCGGGCGTCGACGAGGCCTGACAGCCACCAGCCCTCTCCCTCCTCTGTTTTCCTGTCTTCTTTCTTCCCTTCCTTTCTCTCGGTCCTCTGTTTGGGCTCCTCTTTCTTGCCTCCTTTTCTGCTTAATTGAGTTGTTTGGCAGGCGGGCTTGTCAGACAGTGCCGTCTATGTGGGGAGTCTGAGGGGCAGGGGGGCAACCGCCATTGTGCTCCCAGAGACGGGTTAGTTTTTCACTGTTACTGCTGCATGAGTGAACATGGCCCAGATTAGGACGGGGGGAGCTCGAGTAAAAATTAAGGAAATATTGTAAGTATGTGTCTGCTTTAGTCTTATCTATCTGCAAATTTTATAGTGGCTCATAAAAACATTTTTTGCCAAAGCTATAACACATACAGTAATTCATTGTATTTTAGTAAGTATAATTAAATGACACTAAATACAAACAAATGAAACTTATATTCCAAAACATTCTGAAAACATATTAAAATCACTGTTTGATTTCTTTGACGTCTGCATCCATTATTTGATTTGGACCATTAAGAGACGAGAGTGTCTTCAGTTTTAAGTGCTCAGCAAACCCATAAATATCTCCTCCCCATACGAGAGTGTAGAGTGGTGTGAAGAAGGCAAACACTGACTGTGTGTGCGCTCATCAATCATCAGGACAGAGGAGAGGCAGAGATGCAGAGGAGGATCCTCGTTTCGCTTTTTTACGTTGACGAGGATTTCAAATCACAAGAAATCTGCTGTGGTGAACATGCAGATTTAAGATCACATCAGAGGATTTGATTGTCCCATAGTATAAATAAAATGACTGATCACTGCAGATACTTTGCACGGTTTGCTCAGCTAATAAACTCAGATACTTAGATTTACCATTGAAACAGATTTTCTATCAGCCTGTTGTAACATATTTACATGACCGCCGTAATGTTCCACGCAGACATTTGCTTCACTTCATGTTAGTCTGAAAATAGTCGACTTCTGAAAGAGGACTGGGAGCTAAGATACAGAACAGGCCTGAAATACCTCGTCCTAGTCATTTTCAGTTTAATGAAGAAAACAGGACGTCTCTTTTGCTGTACTATAATCCACTCGTGGATTATTTCTTTGATATTAAAGCAACATTGTGTAACTTTTCTAACATAAAATAACAGATTTTAAATCATGTTGATGCTACAGTGACTTGGTGAATGGTGTCAGTCATTCGTACGTCTGTTCTTGCGCTGTGTAACTTTGTGCTCCGGGTATGAACTCCTGCAAAAAGTACATAACGCTTAACAGCAATAAGTTACACATTACAGTTACACATTAAATCTTAGATTTTTATGAGGACACTGACTTCTTCTTGAGACACAGAGCAGCTGTGTGTTTATGTTTAGGAATGCAGACACTATTATTTCTGGTATAAACTGGAAGTGTGAACTGATTTCCAGATTTTGGACATTTATTTCAAATGAAGTCAGTAAGATGTTTGAAATAAAAATTGATGCTTTTCCTCCTAGGCCTTTCTTCCTTCCTTCCCTCTAAGAACTTACATCTCCCTGCACCACATTATAAGCCTCTTGAAAAAAAACCTCCTTCTAGTTGTTTGAATGTGTATTCAGCAAAACTGAATCAAAACTTCTTCACCAAGTGTTTAGAGATGTCGAATATTCTCCCACATAGAAGGTAATAAGCTATTGTGAGGGGTAGAGATGAGCTATTTCTGATGCCTATTTTAGAATATATACCAGCAGACCTGAACTGAGCAGAATTTACTGCTAATGTGCAGGTGGAATCATTATTAATTAATTATTTTTAATAATATTATTCTTACTTATTAGGATTATTACTTTCACCATTTTTAATGTATTTTGCTGTTGTATGTCTGGGGTTTTGTTACTGTGTTGTCCTAAAAACAAAAAGCAGGGGGCATTTTGATTGTCACTATGGTATCTGAGGGCAGAGAATAGCGCTTTCTCACTCCCTCGACACAACAGTACATAACATAGAAGCTTCTACAGAGACAGATAACAACGTTGGACCACTAAAAGGTTAAACATATGTCCTTGCTTGTAAAATAATAACCATTTATGGCCATAAAGTAGTTGTGTCACTGTGATTGTCTATCAATGAATCATCCATTCTCCTTGTTCAAGCTTCAATAATCCTTTCAGCATAAGACATCTTGGACTCCTGTGCACTGACTGAACTGACCACTGATGAATATGATTCTCCACAACACTCTCCACCAACTATTTCACTAATTCTGGTGAAACTGGATCATTGTGCATCAACTCTCTGTGATTTACAGAGTTTCCTGATGGACAGTGAAGTAAACTGCTGCCAACTGTAGCTGCTGTTAGCTAATGTTAGCTCAGTTAGTTAGCCAAAATTGTAATTGAATTCAGCAATTTCTATGGACATAGCTGATGGTGAAGAGGCTGAAGTGTATGGAGACAAAGGAGTAGTAGTAAATAGCAGCGATGTATAGTTGCGGCTTGCTAATGTTAGCTTGGTTTGTTAGCCATGCTGTCTGGACTGGCAATGTTGCATTAAAACTATAAATAAGA
The DNA here is from genome assembly GCF_000972845.2 of Larimichthys crocea. Taxonomy (NCBI): domain Eukaryota; kingdom Metazoa; phylum Chordata; class Actinopteri; family Sciaenidae; genus Larimichthys; species Larimichthys crocea. The sequence goes on from NC_040011.1 coordinate 23,831,445, forward strand.
CATAAAACATCATGTGTCATGGTGCATTATTCTCCTTGTTAGCATTAAAACAAATATTTTTCTCCCTAAAGTAGAGACAACATTAATATGCCGCAAGTTGGTGGCATATTTCTAAAAATATTTCACTATTTAGCAAATCTCTTTTTTGTGGACTTGATGTAAGTCAGCAACGTTAACAAGGTGTCAGTTCTACCGAGACTGTTACAATACAGGCCAAAGTACCAAAATGACTCTTTAATCGTGTTGTTCTTCTTTAATCCTCTTGTTGTGTGTTGTTTGTATTTTGTGTCGGAGAAGCACGCTCCTCTCTTCCCTCAGGGTCGATGAACCTGTCCATCTGCTCACACACACACCAAAACAGACAGCCAAGGGCAAAGGGGAGACTCTTTGTTTGCGTGTGTGTGTGTGTGTGTGTGTTATAAATATGAGGTTTTTGAAGGGTTGGGTGTGTAGTCAGTTTACATGGTACAAGGTCTGGACCAGAGCCACTAGACTTCAGCTCCCTCCCTGAGGCTGCCCCACCTCCTCTTTACTCCTTTACTTTAAAATTGCACGCACACACACACACACACACACACACACACACGCTGCTCTGACAGCTACACTCCCCTCCAAATACACACAAATACACACTTGTGCCATCAGACAGCCGTTCTCTTTCTGCTGACCAGCAGAAACCCTGAACGCCTCAACCCAAGGACAGTGTGTGTGTGTGTGTGTGTGTGTGTGTGTGTGTGTGTGCAGGAGTTGCTGGGGGCCACAGCTCACTCCTCCTCTCCTCCAGCCTGCTGGAATGCCAAAACCAGCCGGCAGGGTCAACGCAGGAGTCAAAACACTTCAGAGGAACGAGGAGAGGCCAAGCAGCGTCGTGCATTTTTATCACACAGGTACATGATTTTGACCCATTGAACAATAAAGCAAAATGGCTTCACTTTGAAGGCTGGAAAAAGCTCCACCGTAAGTTAAAAGGTGGAGAACGTGTGTTGGCTGTGCTGCCTTGGAGGTCAGTAATGAGGGGAAACTCACCTGGATGCACTTGAACACTGATAAACAGAGCGTTTATCTTAGAAGTGGAGTTTAACAGAATTTTCTCTGCGTGTTTCATACAGAACAGGTAGAACAAGCGATTTATTTTTTGTCTTGTCAGTCTGCTTTATTTCTTTGTGGACACAAATGTCGGACTGTCTGACAGTCTGGACATGAATCAGAATAGTTTTAACTTGGATTTCACTTCAGCATGTGATCCATCCACTATCTTTACTACCTTTTTCTTTAGTCAGCCAGAATATCTGTCATGATTTGGGGTTTCTTGTTTAGTGTTGCCTGTTTTATTTTGAAATCCTTCTCTCTTCTTGTGTCTGTAACTTTACTTACTGCCGTTGTTCTCGTTTCACCTTTGATTCATTGTCCTGCCTCACTTGTGTGTTTAGTTTTCAGTGTTCCTTGGTTTTAATATCAGTTCATCTTTGTATGTCAAGAGTTCCAGGTAGATTCTCCCTGTTTTTTGACTACAACTTCGCCTGTTTCATGGATTTTGGTCTTGTTCACTATCATTTGCTATTATACTATTGTTCAGTATCAGTTCTGCCTCTCTCTCTCTCTCGGGTTCTATTCCTCGTGTTCTTGGTTACCCAGCTTGATATTTGAGACAGTAACATTGACAACAACACAATAAATTCATCTAAATGAAATCATCTCAATCAGCAGATTCATGCAAGGAAAGTTTAAATTTGTGTTTGTGCCAGTTTGAAAGTGCTGACTTTGAGGGAGCAAATGCAAATGCAGAGAGAGCCTCAAGAAAATGATGAAATCTGTCATGTTAGCTGTGTCATATCATTTTGTATAACCACACTCTGCTGAATGGTTTTAATCTGTTGGATTTGGTTTGTTTATATGAACATCATATTTTATTCTGAGTGTAAGTTGAAAATAAAGATCTGGCAGGAACCAATGGGTACTGAAGGACTGCAGTGTGTGTCTGTGTTTGCGTATACAAATATGTGTGTGTGTGTGTGTGTGTGTGTGTGTGTTGGGCAGCGTACCCACCATCCTGAGTCCTCTGTTGGGAAGGGCATGGTCCATTCCTCCTGTGTGCAGGTGTCATGGCTGGACCTCTTCATTTGCATACATTTGCATGCTGTCAAACGGAGCTGCTGCTGACAGCTTCCAGAGCCGACTGTCTTCCTGGACCCTGGCCCAATCCTGTCGGCATGGTTACACGGCACGGTAAAGCTTGGCGCGGCAGGCTTGTGGCCTGGCCGATCAGCCTCGATGAGAGTTTCCAGGGAGACGTCTTTCAGTGGACAGGCGTCAACTCACACCAACGACCTCCAAATGTCACTGAGTGAGGACATGAACATAGGAGTACATGTATGTTGATATAAACCACTGTAGAGACACTTTGGACCCCTTTCAGCCAAATAGTACCTAAATAGTACCAGGACCTGAACTAGTGACAAAAAGTGCATCGCTGTTTTAATTTCTACCACACCTGAAGACAATAACAGCATCATCACATAGGTTTTTGTTGGTTAGACAATAACATTACTTTGGTTAAGTAAGTGCAAGATTGTGGTTTCAGTTAAATGTTAATAAATTTGTGCTTCAACTCACTGCAGGCGTTTTTCTAATCCTAACCTTCATACTGAGACCACAATCTTAAACCTTAAGAGCGTGTTGTGAGCGCTTAAACCAGCAATGAGAATACATTTCTAGCTGATACAATATTACAATGTTGAATATTTTGGTGAAAAAAGAAGAGATATGTTGTCAGTGAACATTTTACTAATACTTTTAAGCATCAACATTTTATGACATGTTAATTAATAAGATTTCATCACTTTGATAATGGGAAACATAATGAAGCATTAAAAATATTGGCCGTTGCAAATTATTAATACATAAATGATTTATAGAATTCAGAATTGATGCACATTTATTCAAATAGCAAGCAGGAGACTTAAGTAGTAAATGTAACCCCAACCCAGAAATTGAATGTAGATTAGGATTTAAAAAAAGTTCCTGGTTTTCTGATAAAGTTCCTATAGTGGTTATGTCATCGAGTTCACAGTGATAGATGTCACTTCACATGTAGAGAAAGAAGAACTATTTTGCATGTGAACCTCCACAAGACCACTTGACCATGCGGATGGAGCCTCCATCAGAATTGATGATATATGATAAAGTACCTTATTGCCACTGAAAATGCTGTGTCAGAACAACAAACTATAATCTTTCTTCAAGGATTCATTATTCTGTCCTTCTTTCTGGGACTTTAGGAGATTTCTCTCCTGTGTCCACTCCCTCCCTCCAACCTTAAAAAAACAAACTGAAGGTGAGTCCACTATCCAATCTAAGATAAACTGCCCTTTACCCCCCTCCTCCGGCTTCCTTCTGTCTCCATCCATTCTGCTTTGGCAGTCGGGCCGGGACCTTTCAGAATGACTTGTTTGGCCCCAGATTTCTGGACATTAGGCGCCAAGAGACACAGAAGCCAAAGAGTCAAACCAGGCTCTCTCTCTCTCCAGTTCCACCCGCCCTCTCATCTCTGCCTCCTCGGCGGGTGTTTGTCATCCCCCGCTGAGCCAAACAGACGTGTGTTTACCAGTTTACTGTAGCTGGCCGGGGAGGCTTGTCGGTGTGCAGGCCAGCGCTTTGTCTCTCACACTGTGAAACACAACAGCAGTTAGACTTCTCCCTGACAGCATGCTAATCGTCTGATTTCACTCTCCCATGTTTAATCATGAGGAGAAATGAAAGCAGAGAGAGAGCGAAAGATTATGATAATTGGTTCAAAGTTCTTTTGTGTTGGATCCCATCTGTACACTTTTAGAATGAGGTGTCACTTTCAACACGTCTGTTTCTTTTCAGTGCACAAAAACAAGCATACAGAAGACTGTAGCTTAATATAGTCAATTCTGGAAAATAATGGAAATGTTTTTCACTCTTACATTTTTATTTAAACCTTACATGATGCCTGTTTCCTTAAGGAATAATTTTATGTAAATCTGTCAAGAAGTAAATGAAGTACAGTGACCAATGTGTTAAGCTGCTCTCAAACATATTTGCATGGACACATACTGTTTTTATAATCACAACAAGAAGTCAAGAGGAAGATGACTGAAACACCTTGGCATCATTGGACCTGAGTGGGTGGACCAGTGCAGGAGGTCAGAGCTAAAGGGAGATGCTGGTTACAGTGAATTTATTGGGGGTATCGTAGGTAATGAAAAGCATTTTGGTTGGTCTCTTAAGGGGTATGGGTAAGCAAATGGTCAGTGTGTGGTATAGTGTTGACATAGAAGATGATCTGGGGTGGAAGGAGAAGATGAGGGCATTGGTCAGGCAGGTGGTATGGGTATATCTATGTGGACTGATATAGCAGAACATCGTCAGCACAGAGGCAGAAAATGAAGGATGTGGGAATGGAGGACATGATAATGTTTCACTGTTTATTAAAAACTGTCTAACTTGTTAAATATATTTAACCTGATACTGATTGCATGTTTGTCATACTCTAGTCTGCTTTAGTGTGCAGTATGCCATATGTGTTGCCTTTGGTAGAAGGCCTCTGAAAAATTACTGTTTTTAATTTTTTTAGTATTTTTCGTTCTTTTTTTTCTTAATCAGATTTTTATTCCGTTGATAAAAACTAAAAGAAACTCTGGGAGAGAGCAAGGTGGGCCACTTAACAAGTATACTTGGCCAGAATTAAACCAGTGACGTTGCAACCCTAATCAGTGATGTTGCTAATGTTTCAGTTCATCTAAAAGGTGTTGGTTGAGCGTATTTAACCTTTAGTTAAAGGTATAGTGAACAAAAGAAGACTTTAATAACTTATATAAGAGGCAGGTAAACACAAAATTACATTACAGAAAGCTGAGGAGTCTAGGCAAAAAGCAAACTAAATCCAACAATCCAAGAAAAGACAAAGAAGAAGCAGACACATTAAACAATTTCCTAGTCTAATATGGGTGTGATGTTCTGGTGTTGAATTAGTTTGATTGGGTATCCACATGTAGTCTATGTGTCATAAAAAAATCACGTTTTTAATTTCTTATAGGTACAACCTGTGTGATCTACTGATAATACAGGTTATGGTAACCTCTGGTTTATGGTTAAAACAGGGTCTTAAATGTAGAATGAAGGTCATGTTTGGACATAAATTATTTGTCACATCCTTTAATGGTTGACGTGATTGTTCACGAGGCAGCGGCATCATGGGAGTCAGAGGGAGTTTTGGTGCACAGAACATGTGAGATTTACAGACACTACAGTGTGACGGGCCGCCACAACAATCCGCTTTCTCTGTGACACAGACAATGGTGGGACTGTTCAACCACAGACGGACAAGTGTCCCGGCCATCTGTCTGCATACCCCCACAGTACAAACATTGTGCGACACACATACACACACACAAACACTGTTGCCACCCCCCAAAACACACAGTCACCCCACTGTCATACATGTGCTAACTGACACAGTGCAGAAATGTCCATCCTATTGAGTGATGTTAATATTAAAAACCTTGTTAGAGCTGTTTACTTTTACACATGTTCAGTCTGTTTATTAGGCTAAATCACTCATAATTAGCATAATAAGATAATGTTTTGTGCTTTAGCAAATGTTTGGTCAATTGACAAATTTCAGGCTCATTTGGCAAAACAGTATGTCAAATATTTGTTTGTTTAAGCCTCTCAAATGTGAAGATCTCTGTTTTATATGATGGAGTTTTTAAATTTTGGGGGTTTTGGACTGTTGTTCAGACAAAACAAGCAGAGCCTGAACACATCACTTTGGATTTTGTCAACAAGAGAAAACCTGGCAGACTGAAAATGACCTGTTGCTAAATCATGACAACTGCGACGATATCAATTTTCGGAACGATTTGAAATATAATATATAGATTAATAAGTAATGCAAATAATAGTTAGTTGCAGATCTGTGTCGTTCACAGAGAGATTAACATTAACAATGACCCGGTGGCCCATAGCAACGCAAAGTAATTCCTCAGTTAGCAGTGACATGGTAAAGATGAACTAAAAACTTTGTCAGGGGGCATCCCTGTGTTTCTACTGACACACACACACACACACACACACAGACAGAGCTTTAAATCTAAAGAGACTATATATGGAGTAGGGACAAAGGGTGTGTGTGTGTGTCTGTGTATGCCCACGTGTGTATACCAGCAGAATAAGATCAGGTCACCATACAGTCTCGGCGACAGTTGAGTATTGAAAGGCTGCTGTGTGTGCATGTGTGTGCGTGTGTGAAAGAGAGAGAACACAAAAAGGGAGAAAGAATAGAGAAAGAAAGTCTGTAGCCTTCAGACACATCCTCCGATTCTGTCTAAGGCTTTGCATTGTGTGTGTGCATGTGTGTGTGCATGTGTGTGTGTGTGAGCTGTGCGTCCATCATTCTCTTACTGCGAGGAAAATATTCAGTGTCCGGCAGGTTTAAAGTAACAAAAAACACGATATTACACTTTTGTGTTAAGTGGTTAAGACTATAGGCTATCGTCGTATATGATATAGAGATACCACATGGGGACAAGAACTGTGATTGGTCAATTTGTCTTTCTCCTGCAGTTTTCTGCTGGCAGTGGAGATTGCTAAGAGTAAAGACAACATTGAGGAAGTTTAGGACAGACTCAGTCTTTTCCTTTTCGGAAACAACTATTTCACTTTCAGTGAATGAATATACTGCAGTCTTTTATTCGGTGTAAGACCAGGCAAAGTGACGTCATCAGTTAACCTGAAGTAATTCCAATTTCTACTTTAATCACAATATAAGAAAGTACATGAATGAATAGATGATGATGATGATGATGGTGATGATACTTTATTGTCAGATCAAGTCTGAAATTGCATTAACACTTTATATGAAGACACATCTATAGTGTGTTATGGGGACATTTGTAGTGAATTATAATGCATTCATAATGCTCGGGACTACATAATGCTTTTTGATGCTCTATATCAACAGTCATGAAACATTTTAGATGCGACTTATAATGAATTATAACATGGGTGCTCCTGACTGGTTATAAACTAGAGGTTGACTGATGGAGCTTATAATACATTATGACTACCTATACTCACCTTTACACACACCTCAACAATCAGCTGTAGTGAGAACACTTAGTGTGCTATAACAGTCCATGCAGTGTCATAAGTTATCATAGTGCTAAGTAAAGTGAAGTGTCACTGTATTACAGTCACTGTAATCAACCAAAAGAACATAAATTTCATAATACTGAGGTAGTTTTAGCTTTGGGCCTTAGCTAACAACACCAAACACACTGCCAATACACAGTAATGTGGACTGCAACCACACTGAGAGCTATTCTAATGTCGCTACCACGCTAACGCCACTGGAGGCAGTAAGTTAAATTTCAACAATCACTGATCAAACATGGATGGTTGTAATGCAGCTTTCAGACAACAGTGGCAGCACTGAGCATGATGCTGCTACAGAGCACTCAAGTCACTCTACGAGGAAGAATTCCTGTGGCTTCTTTGATTTAGCGTGGGTTGTATTGATATCAGTGGAAATTTAATTGAAATGCATAACATAAGCAGTCACACATATGAGAATAGTGTGTAAATTTTACATCGGCTTCTGTTGACATCCACTAAACCAGATTACTTCTTGCTCAGTAGGATACACAGAAACTGCCATTCATGCTGGTTTTGACTAGTGAACACAGGCTGGTTTTGTGTGTGCGTGCATGTGTGTGTTTTGTCCTTATTCAGAGTGTGATACAAAGACAAAGACAACACAGCCCGGGCGACGAAACACACACCTGCATCCAAACTCACAGAGGAGACACTCATGTGACAGTGTGAATGCTGTCGCCTCTTTCTTTCCGTCTTTCTTTAATTCTTTCTTTTCTCAGACTATGAGCGACATGCTGACGCACTATAATCTGCGTACCATCAGCATACTGTATACAGAGGCGTCCCTGTTTTCAGTATGAGAGACAGTTGGCGGTAACAGTGTAAATCACAGTGAGTGCTGTCACAGTGAAGGAAGCAGAGGCACATTCACTGTCTAACAGATGGCTCATACATGCTGCGGAGCCTGGAAGCCTTCTATTCTCACACTCAGACTTTTTCAAGGAGTAGAAACTGTCTCAATGCTCGTCTGTTCTATTTCATTCTTCCAGACCGCCAGATGGCGGTGCTTTAGCGCTGGATGTCTCCATCATCATGCACAGGTCGAGTTATTATACCGACAGTCACCTGTGCCATTGTGAAGGGCGCACTCCCCCACTGTCTTTTATATTCACACATTTCAAACTGCCTGCTTGTAACCTTGTAATATGAAGGTTGTTGCTTCATTTTTTCCACCCAGCTAGCTGTTTTTTTTCTTTCTCAAACTTCTTTATCTGTTTTTTTATGCAGTATTTTATTGTTAGGTACGATGTTGCGTCATTAAAAATTAGGAAATGCACTTCAGCTTTTTGTGAAAATAGTAAAAAAAAAAAAAAAAAAAGTTATACTAAAAGCAACATTGTGTAACTTGTCTACCTTACAGTAAGATATATAAACATTATGATACTACATTGATGTGTTATCAGGTGACTGGTGTCTCTGTCATTCCCACTGTGAGCAGCCTGTTTCTGCACTATGTTACTTTGTGCTGTGAATACAATCACCTGCGAGAAGTACGTAATGGTAGGGAGGGAAGGATTTCAGCGGAGAGTGGAGCCAGTGTCGTGCCAGAACCAGAGCTGGACAAGCAGGTAGTGTAACTAGTCTCAGAAATCTCTGTGGACATAATGGCAGAGGTGAAGAGGCCAAAGGGGGAAAAAGAGGAAAAACTGAGCAAGAGACCAGAAGACAGAGTAAATGTAAAAGACAGACACCGTAATATTAGCTGGCGGCTATGTCTTGCGTAGCTGCACTTGCTTGATGTTTGGCTGTTAGCAAAATCACAAAAATACCAATTTGTACGTAATGCTTTAATGCTTTACGGTACACGATATTATCGATCCTAAAGGGGGGACACTGCAATTCAGGATTGGATTTGTCTTGGGCACTGCTACAGCACCGCTGCATGCTTACTGATTTTGCTGTGTGCTTTTCTGTATTTTCATCATTCTAGTCTTCTCTCTCTCTCTTTCTCTCTCTCGCGCTCTCTCTCGCTCTCTCTCACCTTTAAAGATGGAAACATCAGACTAAGGTTCACAGAGTGCTGTGCAGAGTGCTGCTGTGCTCTGTGTGAGCTCTCACAAAGTGAAACTGGTCAAGGAGAAAGATGCAGATCCATTCAGTCACTGAAATTAATCATATTTTGTGAACTCTACTGTGCATACTATCACTGCCTCCATGATGCCTGACCTCCCTCTCCCTCACTCCTCTCCTCTCCTCAAATTAGCTTGATCAAAAAAGAAAAATATGAAAAAAAGTGCTAACTTGTTACTCAACATAGTAATTCTAAGTAATATTATCAAAATCCTATACATATTGTGTTATATTACTTTGTTACTTCTATAAGTGATATACTAATGTAACATGTTATCTTGAGCACAGGTCAGTACTACTTGGACTACAAATAGAAACCAAAATTTTGCCTACAGATTCTGCTTCAGTTTTTGTTCGTTTTGCTTTGTTTACAGTGATACTTGTGATTTATACTTCTTCTGGAATACAATTCTTTTAGTTTCTTGATCTGTGTACCAACACATACAAAGTGATTGACCATGCATGGCTCTAAGGACGACACTGCTGGTCTTTTAGTCACTTTGGTCAAAACCTTTGATAGTATAAAGAATGGATGTCGTATCTATGACAGTGACATCACCCACTGGTTTCTGAAGAGCTGTGTGAGTCAGTCAAAGCAGCCACACTGTTAATAACAGGTGAGTTGTATATACATTCACCCTCAGTACAGTTGTCATGAATGGAAAAAATAGCTATAGAGACCAAAACTGTTTTTTGTACCAGGCTGTAAACATGTTTATTTCTGCTGTGAAGTTGGACATTTAAACATGGGGACTTATGGAGACTGAATTGTTGTGTAGCCAGCCTCAAGTGGACGTTTGAAGAACTGCAGTTTTTAGCACTTCACTTCACAGTTTGCCACTTGGTCCAGACTGAAATATTTCAGCAGCTACATGATCTCTCCCCTGTAGTTTGTGATACTGCTGAGCAAATGTTAGCATGCTTTATTGAAATCATGAACATGGTGATCGTGCTAAACATCAGCATGTAAACATTATCATTGTGAGCATGCTGATGGTAGCATCTTGCTCAAAGTGCTAAAAATATTTATATTCTGCTAAAAAACAAACAAAAATTGGACCAAGAGGGTTTTTATGATCATCGCAACGTAAATGACAGATCAGCACTCAAAACCATAGAGACCCATGTCTGGATATTGTTTCCCAATTAGCTGGAAAGGCAGTCATTTCTACAGAGACTGTTGCCAACATCTGAAACAACAGCCAGTGTATTTAGCAATTAGCTGCAATGTGGCCCGATGGGAGTGGGAGGGTCCTGGCAGAGAGAGAAAACATCAGGGACAGACCTGGAGACGGAGCAGGGTAGAGACGACTAATTTCCCTCAGGAGGACTCAGATGCACACACAAGCATGAACGCATGAATACAAAATGTATACGCACATAGAGACATATGCACACAGACATGCATTCAGCCACACACACACACACACCACCTCTTTTGGTCTTGGATAAAATCCCAGGGGAGTTCAGGGTTGGAGCTAGTAGCTGCGAACCCAGTGTTGACCAGTGTGTTGTCGTGTATCTCTTGTTTAATGAGGAGGTGCCAGTCCCACCAGTTAATTTACCACAGGACAACCACACACTGACATTTATAGGCAATTAGGACCTGCCTGGAAAAAGTGTATGTGTGTGTGCATCTGTGCATCTGTGCATGTGTATGTGTGTGTGTGCGTGTGTTAGTGTGTGTGGTAAGAGTAGTGATTTGGTCCACATTTATATCAGTTCAAAACTGACACAACAGTCCTGTAGCTAATTTTGTTTGCATACAGATAATGGAGAGACATTATTTTAATTGCATCATGGCTTGTAGATGTTAAATTCTGTGTATTTTACAAGACTTGTAACCAGTACAAGTATCTATGCTGGCATTTTTACACACACGCGCACACACACACGCACACACACACACACACACACACACACACACACACACACACACACACACACGCACGCACACACACACACACACACACACACACACACACACAGATACACACACAGATACACCGAAATGTCACTTTACTGTCATGTAGTTGGTTTGTGTATTGATGTAAATGTATTGGGATTATTAACTATATATTTTTTTACATCCTGTTTTTGAATACTTGCATGTAACAGGTTTACTTATCTGTAGATGTTTTAACACTTTGGGTCAGAACTTAGTGTCAGTTTATTTATTTGTTTCTTTTATTTTCCGTTTTAATGAATAAGTCGTAGCTCATAACATAGTTTATTCACATAGTTTCCCTCAAAATTCTTTACAAGCTATCCAGCTTGACACCCTCTATCCTGAGACCCTCCATTTGTTTAAGGGTAAGTCAACAGAGGGTGAGATCTCTCTGGTGTCTTATAAACTGAATAAACATTAGGTGCAGTAATAGAATTACAAAACTCTTGATTGCTAATAAAAGTTCATCAGAGTGTTTTTTTTATTGCAAAAATCATGTATATCACCAAAAATATACATAAGTACTTTTCTATCAAAATTCACATTCTACGTGTGTCAGAAATGTTTAATGGACGCATTTATAAAAACAAGCGCTTCATATTTCGGGTCCTCAGATGAACCCATAGAGTCTCTTACAGCAGTGCTGAGCGGCGTAGCAGCGACTGCCTGGAGGCTCATATGTGATGTAATGCTGCTTGCATCACACTGTATCTCCCCCAGCTGATGACAGTCAGGCCTGTTTCCCCTGCCAGCACATCCCAGCTGCTATGAGGCAATGTAGTCTGCCAGGCACAATACGGCGTGTCAGCCCTCAACAATGGAGGACTTGTGCTCCCTGGATGGCATCATTGTCACAGTTTTCTCTCTCTCTCTCTCTTTTTGGAGGGAGGGCTTTGTGAGTTGTTGTTGTTTTTGTTATTGTTATTTTAGCTACATGTCTCTCTAGGTTAGCCAGCTATTAACCCATGCATTGTTGAATGGGAGACAATAGATGCAGTGCGCGGCTCATGCACAGACTGGATGTGGGTCATGGGAAGAAGACAGGGTATGATATGTGTCATGGGATTGCAGAGGATCTGTACTTAGGGTTCAAGAGGGTCAGTAGGGTAGATACAGTACCCCAAACTGAAATCACTTAAAGAGTAAAGCAGAGCTGGAGACTTGAGTTCGGGACTATGCAAAGAGGAAGTAAGACGATTATCCTTTCATGAATGAAAAGTTGAACATAACCACAGGGGGGGTTCAGCTGCCGTATCAGTTTTTGGTGTGGTATGAACAGAAATGGTGACTGAAATTAGAAAACTTTGGATATTTCTACATTTTAGTGTTTATTATTATCCTGGAATTTGTACAGCTCTTCAGCACAAAGTTACAGACTGGCAGGATCCATATGAATCAGAAAAATGTGTACTTGAATCTTCACTTGGGCTCCTTTAGATCTAACTTAATTTTTGAAATTTTCAGTTTTGTTTTATTAAATAATAAAATAAGCTTGAAAATGACCATGTTATTATGTCATTATGTTCGGCAACATATTATCCCAATATACAAGAAGAAGTCCAGAACCTTAATTAGTATCATTGTTACTGTGTATCAAATGGCTGCTGTGAAAAAAAAGGTCTATGGCCAAAGACACAGTAAGACGTGTTATCACAGCTGATAGAAATGAGGGTCAAAACTTTGAAATATGAGACCAAAGTCAAAGAGAAAGCATTCCTTATATATGTTTACAAATGAAGCCAATGCAAAAGTGCCAAAAAAAATGCAGTTCTTTAAACGACCACTTGAGGCTGGCTACAGAACAAGTCAGTCTCCACAAGTCCTCATGTTAAAATGTCAAACTTCACAGCAGAACAATGATCCACATCTTTGCCGATTTTTAGATTAGCTGGGAGGAGGAAGAGCCAGGACTGCCAATATGTTGGTGGCCAGAACCATGAAACTGAGCTTCACAACAGCTTTTCAGAAACCTGTGGGTGACGTCATTCATACGCTGTCCTTTTTTTTTTACTGTCAGCGGTTTGGTAACCCAAAAAATGGAAAAACACATCTCCTTTAATGGGTAAGAAGTGTTTTGATGAGTTGTGTCTCAGTGGAGCGAGTGATTGTTAATTAACCTAGTGTGTAATTATGTGTGTGTTAACACTCCACAGAAAGTCTCTCTAACAATCTGTGTAACGAGCCTCTCTCCTAAATAAACAGGTGCCTTTTTAATGACACACTGGTGATTTCCTCAGTACAAAATGTTTGTGGAGGCTGTTCTCCTAAATGATTCATTAAAACCTGAGACAAATAGTCCCTCAAGTGTGGACCAGGTTTAAAATGAATGTTGTTTTACTATTACCTCAATAGGCCAAAACTGACTATTTTTGTGACACTGTCATTCAAAAAGTAGTCTATTTATTCATTCACTCTCTATAACCACTTATCAGGGTCGCAGAGGGCTGTAGGCAATCCCAACTGATGCTGGGAAAGAGAACGGGTACACCCTGGACACTTAATCATAGAGACATAGAAACAAACTACCATTCATATTTACACCTACAGCAGTGAAGAGTCACCAATTAGCCTCTTATCCTGGAAGCTGGGGTACCCAGAGAGAATCCGTGCAGTCCTTACAGGAAAGTCGCAACCATGTTGTGGGTTCAAAACCAGAACCTTCTTGACATTAAACAACAGTGCTAACCCATACACCACCAGATATTACATTCAGACAGGGTTTACTTTTGGTTTAGAGTTACAAAGTGAGTGGTGAGTACGAGGTGGAGGTTTGGAATACAGGGATCATCTGCTGAAAATCAAAGTAACCAGGATGAGGATGGGTGAGTCTGATTGCTTCTACATTCACTTTTTCATATGAATGAGAAATTATATGCTACTCCATTCAAAAGTTACATATGTTCACTTTTATGTAAGTGTAGATTGGTTTCAGCATGAATTAATTAGTCTCTTTTCTCACAGATAGATGATATGATATCACACTGACGCAGTCCAACCCAGCAGCCAATTGTTGTACAGGATGTCTAGCCTTTGTATTCTACATTTGTTGAATTCCACATAAAATGAAATTTGCCCATTAACAGTGGGGGCAGTACATTAACATGTGAGGTGAGGTCAGCGAGGGAGGTTTGTTTAAGGTTTGCACAACTTAGATAAGTTGAGTTTGGGTCAAAATAACTGTTGTGTTGAGGTGAGGGGACATTAATTATAATGGATCCAATAATAAACTTGTGGTTAAGGTTATGGAAGGGTCATGAACAGTCAACAAAGAAACATCGTTGACACTGACAAACACTACACTTTGTGGTATGGTACTATGGTAACTGTACTTTTGTTAGTACATCACCTCGTGGAATCTCTGAAAAAAAAATCACTTGACAGTAATTCAAGTTTTCCCTTTCCAGTCAGTTACCTGGTTATGTTCATGCACACATACATTCATGATTAGTTACAGGATTCAATTTCAGATCATAAGTCGCAGTAAACACTACAATCACGTCTCCAAGTGTGGATCAGGAGTACCCCCTTTCCACCAAATTAGCTTTGGTTCTTGAACCGGTTCCATTCAGGATTCAACAAATATTCTTCTCATTAGAAATAAACCTGCGTTCTGTGTGTAACAGCTGAATAGAGTCGGCCTGCGTCAGTATTTTAACGTGTGTTTTCATGTCACTTCTTCTTCCTTTCCTCTCATCCAAAGTACTACGACAGCTTTACCATGTACTCTGTCTGTAGGGAAGTTAGTGTCATGAGCTGAGACAATGTAGTCTTGGGGGATTCTTGAGACAGTTGATTACAAAGTCCAGAGTATTAAACATATTGAAACAGACCTGAGACCTGCAGCAATACACTCTATCCAACCCAGTTAGAGTGAATATAATCTGATCCTGGATCGGCTCATCGGGTTCAAGATCAGGTCTCATGTACCCAGGGCCAGGCGGACCTGTGATGGCTCATGAAGCAGAGTATCTGTCATCTTTTAGTCTTTCGGGCCTCACACATGTGTTGTCACAAAGTAACTCCTGCTCTGCCTCCTCCCTCCTTCCTCCCCCCTTGCTCCCCTGATGTAAACTTAAAGTCATAATCCCTCCTCCCCTCCCTCACCCCTCCATCTCACCAGGTCCCCTGAGTTTTGCCCGTCCTCATTAGCAAGTATTTTTTCCATGTTTGTTAATTGTGTCCTGCTTTTTGCACCACCTGCCCCTCCTCCCCTCCCTCACCCTATCTTTTCCTCCTTCCCCTCTCTCCCTCTCTCTCTCTCTTTTGTGCCTCCCCTGCTCATCTGTGCTCTCTAACAGCCACTAATTGTCATCATAAGGATGCGTTCGCTGTCACAACTGGAGAACAGACTGCAGACCGACAGTGTGCAGCCTGGCTCCTCTGGCCCCTGGAGGCCTCTGCACTGGTGTCTGGGGGTCCAGAGGACCTTGGCAGGCAGGAAACCTCCCTCTGCAAGTATAGCTAATGAAGACAGGAGGAGGATTTGACCTGGCTGGGAGAGACAGAGAGAGAGAGAGGTGGTAAACTCAACATAGGCAAACTGTAAATGAGAGGAAGGACATAGGTATAGTGGCTGCCTCACATAACAACACAATACTAGCGAGCTTAAACAGACTGTCCTGTCTTAGTAGGTTCAGTCATGCAGCCTCAGGAGAAGCTCAAATCAGAATTTACAATCTTTGTGTCAATATTGAACTTCTGGATTCATGTGCCTGTTTGCTTCACTTCACTTCTCTGCATTCCCACTTTTCCTTTAAGTTTAGAAAATCATTGCTCCACAATCACACGTAGTGCATGAAGTACAAGCACAGATAAGCACTGAGGTGCACTGGAGCCTTGTGGTGAATCCAAACAAAAAGACACTTCATGTTGATTTTTCTTCAATTTGTCCTGTCTGTATCTTTTTGTTTCCTTGTTTGTTGCTTAATTTATTGTGAAGCTGAGTGAAACATGTCATGTTTTTATGAGTGAACCAGTAGATCAACCTGTCTTTTTTCTCCAATTTCATAGCCACAATTTCCCCCCAAAATAATGTCAAATTGGAAAAGAAATTGACATGAAATAGTAGGTAAACACACGTGTTACCATTGATACTAATTAAGGTTCTGCTTTATTCAGGTTCTATTTGCAGAACCGTAATTAGTATCACTGGTAACACCTGTGTTTACCTACTATTTCAGTTTAAAATGGTTGCAGTAAAAAAAACAAAAAAAACAAAAAGTAAAACTAAAGCAGACTAAAGTAGGACAAACATGCATTTAACATCATGTTAATTGTATTCAAAACAGGTTTTTAATAAACATATCCTCCGTTGCCACATCCTTCATTTCACCCCCTCTATGCTGACGATGCCCTGCTTTATCTATTGATTATATATCTTACCAATGACACTAGTTCAGGTTCCTTTTCATACAGAGTCATACAGAACATGCACCCAGGTGTTGTTTTGCAGGGCATTACAGAGATCTTAATAAGTTCCTAAAGTAATTTTACTCACTGGAGCTCAATAAAGATCATGATTATCAGTAATGTCCCAGCTATTTTTTAAAGAAAACTATTGACAATGACTATTTTTTAAATCAGTAAACTGGCAAATTTAAAACACACGCAAAAAAAAACTATCATCTAATTAGAGACTGCAAATGAATTGCAGTTCAGATTGAGTATATTATGTTAGTTTAAAGTTCTGTGTATTTTTCTTTAAACTTCAGTGAATGAGTGAGTGAGTACACTGCAGACTGCTGTTTGTGTGTGTTTGTGTTTGTGTGAAGGTAAGCATGTGTCCTCCACACATGCACATGTTAGTGTATGTGTCTGTTTGTGTGCAAGTGGGAATTTGTGCTTTGTGGCATGTGTGCCCACAGCATGGGGCCATGGCAGGCCCCGTGCCGGCCAGCTGGAGGCTCAATCTGTTGAGGGGGTCCGCTGCTCAGTGGTGGGAGGTCGGCCGGACCCATAACGACACCCCGACCATTTGCCCCGGCCTCCCCTCTGACCAGAATGTGCTGCTTGGCAGGCCCAGCCAGGGACTGACAGCTCCGCACAACCCAAACCACAAGACACCATGGAGGAGGAGGAGGAGGAGAGGAGGAGAGGAGGAGGACGGTGAGAGAGATACAGGAGAGGAGGAGGCGAGAGGCAAGGATATGGAGATGGTGGCAACTTCAGGGGGGGAGACCGTGGGAGACTGCTCACAGCAAAAACAGCAGCAGAGCAAAGTCCAGGCACAATGCCAACTGCAGAGAGAGGCAGATTAAGACAGACAGGAAGGCAGAGAAAAAGTTTAAAGTACAGACAGGAGAAGACAAAGGAGAGAAGAAGTAACGAGTGTTTAACTTTTCATTTTTTTGGAATCAGGGATGGTTGAGGGAGCATATAAGAGCCCTAACTTTAGCTTCAATCCTCAGCTGCATCTGTGTTTGATGATAATGAAATAGTAGACAGTATGATTCATAGATGCATAGATTACCTCTACATTAAGCCAACTAAATGGTAAAACACAGTTTTCATGTAAAAATTATAATTAGGGACATTTTAGTAGAGACTGTCCACAGTGAAACACCTGACAACGTGAAAACTGAACTAAATCTCTCCTCTGTCACTCACTTTTCAGTTTTCAAATCTGCAGAAGTGCTGATTAATCACAACAGCTGTATGATTCGCTGCATCAACGTTTAAAATGAACGATTAGAGAAAAAGTCGTGTGACAGCTGCAGACAACAGGTTACTCTGCTGAGTGTCAACCACCCTCATGCTGCTGTCAGTGGTCTGCTGGGCTGTGGGTTAACCCCCTGGGGTCCTATCCAAGGCCCTTTATTTATTATTTATCATATTTTATAATTATAACATCATTTAAAAAAGATAAACATCAGTTCAGGTCATCGAGAACAGCTCTGCTGTGAATATTTGCAACTGAAATGAACATCACAGAGAAATTTTAAAATAACTAAATACTGAATTCTTAACTTAGTCAATGAGCCTTGTCTTCAGATACACACTCTGAAGGGCATTTTGGAAAAGTTCCATTTTGGTGGGTGGGTTTTTGTCTGGATGGAGCTCTTTGAAACACGGAACTGGCTCAATGTGGGCATAGACCAAAGACAGTTTCAAGGTTGAGCTTCAGGTCTACAGTTGTACACAATGAAAACTAAATGAAAGAAAATGCAATTGGGGCTTGAATGTCCAGTGTGTCACATTTAGCACGCTCTATTTACTGAATATGGCAACTGCCATATTTCTACAGTAACCCAGAACAAACAAACTAAGCACTGCCTCTAGATCGAGCATTTGTCTGGAGTTTCTCCTTCACACTAGGAGGAACAAGGTGGTACACTGGTCCTTTAAAGTCATTTTAATATCACACAGAAATATCAGTCAGCATAAACTAATGGTCATACCACACCAAGTACATATGTGACATCTAACCCCTCTCTGTGATTATGTTTAGGATAATTGCGTTTATCTGCTTCACGTAGTCTCTTGTCATTATTGCGTTATAATAATAATAATTATATATATATATATATATATATATATCACAGCCCGTTCAAAATAAACACACAATACACTTTTGGAACACAATCCAGCAGATGGGATTCATTATGATGATCAGTTACCTCTTATTTTGCAGTGCTGCATCAGTAAGCTACAATCTGTAGACATATTTTACAGAAAGCATCTTCTTATATGAGTTTTTGTGTCAGTCAAACTTCATTAAATGACAGGCGTTAAAAACAGCTGGCCTGTATTTCCTTTTCCCTGAGCTGTATCCACATCATTTTGTTGTGTAGGTGTGTGTGTATTTGTGTGTTTTGGTTCCCTCTGTGTGTCTTTACCGGACTGGTGTGCTGCTCTCTCTGACAGTTTGATGCAGGGCACCGGGGTTACATCTGAGGGAGTGTTTTTAGCGGTCACCAGTCTACAGAGGGGACGCTAGCTGGCACCATCTGGTCATGAGATCCAACGTTTATCTGGCACAGTCTTGGCCAATGTCCATACCTGCTTGCCCCCCCCCCCCCACACACACACACACAGACAGACACACACTTACTGGGGGTCAAGCTACCCTAAACGACAGGCTGAGAGCAGATGTCCGTCAACCCTCCCAGTCCAGTTAATTAAGCAGCATAACAAACAGCAAGGAGACAACGCACACACACACGCAAGCCATACTGTACATGCCCACAGACAGCCCAACGGCAGTTTGTCCTTACTGGAGAGCACAAGAGAGATAGCATGGATAGCCATAATGGAAGTGTGTGTGTGTGTGTGTGTGTATTTCTATACAACATAATGATATATTGTTGTATTTAACAGTTATTATGGATTCACAGGGAGATTTTAAAAGTTTTTAACTTGAAAGTTCTGATCACTGCTCTTGAGCCAGTAGACCCTTTTCCTCCTCAGCAGATGAGTGTCAAGTCCTTAACGGGGCTACTTAGCTGCTAACACAGTACACAGGTAGAACTGTCTTTGATCAAACATGATGGTTCCTGTTGTATATTTCAGTCGACCTGTGCATTGTGAAGAGTTGGGTGTGATGGTTTGATTACAGACACAGGCTCCTTGTCCCATGTTCCTACCTCTTTACCGCCACATAAAGACAGCATTAGGTACATGAAGGTCACAAAAGACCTTCCGCTGGAAGTAGAAATGAAATGCCATGCAGTGTGGTGTTGGAGAGGAGGTCCTCTCTGAAGAGCTGGAGGTCTTCAGGAGGTTTTTGAAGGTAGAGAGGGACGCCCCTGATCTGGTAGGAACTGGTAGGATGTTCCACCAACAGGGAACAACAGATGAGAAAAGTTTGGATTGTCCTGAGTGTACGGGTGGCAGAGCCAGGCGTCGTTCATTAGAGGAGGTCACATATGTCTGTATGAGGACATTCAAGTAGGTGGGTGCAGAACCAGAGACTGCTTTGTAGTCAGCATTAGTGATTTGAATTTAATGTGGGCTGCTGCAGGTAGCCAGTGGAGCTCCATGAGCAGCAGGGTAACATGTGACCTTTCGGGCTGATTGAAGAGCAGGCGCGTCGCCGTGTTCTGAATCATCTTGAATACATTCTCATAAATGTAGCTGATGGAAACTATGCTCTGTTTGACAAAAGCAAATTGTGAGCACAGCTTATATGCACTTTTAAAGTTTCTTGCAGAGTCTATATACTAGACTGCAGTTTTAATTAGTGAAATGTGTCAGAAATTGTAAAAAGAAATCTATATTGGTAAAACTCTTGATTCATAGTTTATTTTGTATAAATTTTAGATATTCACAGTTCAATTGAATTCAGTTCTTTCACGGTTACAAAATCATTTTCTGTTTGCTCTGTTGACAATTTTTAGGTGCACCGAGCTCAAACTAATGCAGTCTGAACAGTTGTGCAATAACTCCTTCATTAAGGTTGTGTTTGTTTTTCTTTTCAGAGTAAAAGAAATCACTAGCCTTACACATTCTGTCTGAAAATGTGCTCTTCTAATTAGGCACATTACCCAGATTTGATGTATGCGTGCCGTTGGGCTGGCAGCCTCTCTAGTTCATTGTGGCATCATACCAGGCCCGGTGAAGGGCCTCACTGTTTCTCCCTCTATTGTCATCCCAGCAGGCAGTTGGGTGAAGTAAAGGATTGTGTGATCCAATGAAGCGTGCTGTTATCAGAGACTTCAACTTCGGTCATGAAGCTGACATCACCCCATTGCCTCAGTTTAGAGCTGCACGATGCACAGCGGGTCACTGAGGACGGGAGGTGGGGGAACCCTGAAATCACTGCAAACGCCTGTGTTGTTAATGATCAAAGTCTTCTGTTTATTAGGCCTGGCCTCAAACGAAGGCACCTAAACACAGCAGAAAGAGCTTTTGTTTTGTTTTGATGTCAGATCTGTTACCCTGTAAGCACATATGTATATGCTGTACACTCGAGACTAAAAAGAAAAATGAGGATGTGAGAGCTGACCTGAGTTGACTGCTGACTAACTTAAGACTTGACTTGAAAGCAAAAACATTAAAGTCAGGTTTTGAGCCAGAAAAATAAATATTTCAAGACAGCACACAGACAATCTTTACTTTTTTGATATATTTAGAATCTTAGAAGTGTAATTTTGGTCTTTGTTCTGCAGCATGGTTGGAAAGGTGGAAGATAAGTCAGTGCAGGTGTGATATCTTTTTATGTCTGGAGGCACACACTGAGGCTGAGATTTGAGCTGACCACAGGGAGCTTTGGTTTTAGACTCAAATGTGGATATGAACTCTTCTTCATCGGAACCCCCACTGTAGTTTGCCAGAAACCCGTAGTCTGTCTAATGAATACTTTCTGCAATGATGATTATTTATTTGTGCCGCTCTGCTGGAGAGAAACAAGACGGAGACAGACAAACAGACACGCCGAGGCCCAGAGTTTTACTGTTGAGATGACTGAGCTGGTTCCTGAAGTGGAACTCTTGTGCCCTCTAATGGTACAAAGACAGAACTTGTTTTTTGCTTCGTAGAAAAGGAGCCATGATTTATTGTGGAGGAACTGGAGAATAGAAACAGTGTTCAGTCAATACACTGACCTGATTAATTCATTCCAGCTAATTGCCAAGTTATCCTACACAGTCTTTTAGTCAGTGCTCAGTGGGTCAGCAGAACAAGAAAATAAAGTCAAATGTGTCTACAGGCAGATTCCAATAATAAATCAATAAGAAAAGAAGGTTTAAATGGAGTGGAGGATAAGCAGTTACAGATTTTTAAAGCTGCAGCAGATTGTTTTTTGGGCACGTGGATGCAGCAAAAAGACATTTGAAAACTTACTCATGTGAAAAACTTGTTGGCAAATAATACTTATTTAAACACAAGCAGCAGTCATACAGAGCAACATTTCTATTCATTTAGACTTGTGTTTGTGTCCATCTGGTGATTGTAAGTCTAATGTTCACTCTCTTTTAGCACTGTTTTTTTTTGCCTCTTTGATCATTTGAGGGAAATATCTGCTAAAAGTTCAATCACTACTATTTTTTTTTTTTATTCTTAATTGCAGAAATCAGCTGCCTGCTGCAGCCGTAAATTCAATAAAGATTCCAAAAAACTAGTAGTGGTGAGTAAGGTTAAATCAAGACAGTAAAGTTATGAGCTGGACAGGTTAACAAAGGGCTGAAACACAACTTAAACAACACCTTTGACCTTCTGACACACTGTTATTATACGAATATTGACACTTTAGCATTAGGGTTAGGTTTATTTATCACATATTTTATTGGTCCTTTTTTTATTATTATTTAGTGGCTAGGTTCACTTATAAGGATGCTCATGCCCTTGGAATATGGATTAGTTTATTACTGCAGTCTGTTTTTTATTAGTTGTCACAGTGACCTAATTCAACTGTGTCAAAACAAACAGACAAAATCAGAGTTCTCTCTTTGGCACTTCTTAGGAAATTGTAAGCTTGCAAGATGAGATGCTACCAAACAATCGGTCCCTCCTTGCCAGACAATGTGGACTGTAGTCAGTGACTTGCTAGGGGCCTCCTGCATGATGTTGCTGGTGTTGCTGTTTTTCCATATTTCATTGTGTTGTATATGACACCCTTGAAAAAGTATGGAATTCCTTCTTTGTTCACTGCAACAGCATCCATCTCAAGTCCTTTTGAAATCAAAAACATGATGAGAAATGTCTTTCTAACAACCAAGGTGTCAAACTAGTGAGGTCAGTTTGACACCTTGGTCGTCCCCAAATGGTGGAATGACCTACCAACAGCTACTAGAACAGCAACATCACTTTCAACCTTTAAAAACTTGTAAAAACCTTTCTGTTTCGAGACTGCTTCCCTGCCTAACAAAACTAACAACTACTCTGTGCTCCTTTACACCTTTCTCAGCTTATGTCCTCCTCTGTAAGTCGCTTTGGATAAAAGCGTCTGCTAAATGCAATGTAATGTAATAATGTAATGTAATGTAAAAAAGAGTATGAATGCTTTCCATCAACTCACCATTGTGATGATTGAGATCATGTTGCTCTCCCCTGGCTGAACCAAACAGAAAAAGAAAATAATTCTCATTTCATATTCATTTATTTCATTTCAATTTTTAGATGCAGTTATGGTTGTTAAGTGGAACAATACCTACGACAGAACCAATGCCATGGCCAGGGTCAGGCAGATGTGAGCAAGCGGCTTCATGGTGAGCAGTCCTCTGGTCCAGGAGAGACTGGAGAGACCTTGAAAGACAGCAGAGCTGAGCAAACAGTACCACTGCTGCGACTGCACCAACAGTTTATAGTCCAGTTTATGTGAGTAACGTCACATTGGGTACCTTAGGAGGAGGATCTGACAATGTGGACCTCCTCAAAGATGTTCCACCCCAATCATCCCACTGCTCAGACAGTTTGCCAAGTTTTAACATTTGATGTGATCAACACATCACACATTTTTAAAAAGCCGAAATCATTATAGATGTGTCTTCAAATATATCTGTGGCAATAGTGTTGGTGCTGCTGGTGCCAGAGATATTTCATGCTGAAATTATTTTTGTTCTTCTAAAAAAGGAAGACTTCTTTTGAGGTGAAAACTCTCAAATATACTGACATGTGAGAATAATTTCAATACACTGTAGTTTGTTTGTTTCCTTTTAGAATTTTTCATACAAATAAATACAATCTTAGAATAAATTTTAATGCTTAATATTTTGACAGTACAGTTTCACAGTATGCAGTAACTAACCCAGTGCACCTACAAAAATAAATAAAAACTGTTGACCACTGCAGTTCATGGTCCTGAGTGGCCAGTGTTAACTTTTAAATGGTGAACATTAACAGAAGAATGAGTTGGCTTCATTGAGTGTAATACTTTAATGTGAAATTAAAAGTGTGCTGGCCTACATTTGCAATTTAAAAATTATATTATCTGTTAAAACTTCCTGTTAGGTATAAATATAATAATATTTCCAGTTCTGTGACTCTTTTCTCTGTATAATTCAGAATCCTGCTATTATTTGTCTCAATCTGAGAGTTTCCCACCACCTAATACATTTCTGGTTTATTTAACAGATGCACATTAATAAAACATTTCTGTAAATGAGCCAGAGTTAGCCAAGGGGCAATTTTTCATCTGCAGTCTCTTGACAGATCCAAAGTCATGCTAAAAACAAAATATGCAACCGAAAATACGAGTTACTGTAGTTATTGTATTCATTTTTGATTAAAAAACATTTTATTTTTAGACATACGTTGATTGATTAGCATGCCTTGCGTCTAACATTATTTGTCGCCAATCTGAATTGCCTGTTCTACCCTGATTAGTTTCACTTGTGTCCTGTTGTCGTGTCTTCACTTGTGTATTCAGCCGGTGTGTTCCTTGATATTAGTTAAATTGGCCTTAAGTGTGAATGTGAGTGTGAATAGTTGTTTGTGTCTATGTGCCCTGCGATAAGAAGGCGACTCATCCAGGGTGTACCCCGTCTCTTGCCTCAAGTCAGCTGGAATAGGCTCCAGCCCCACCGTGACCTTGATAAGCAGTAAGGATAAGCGGTTACAGATGATGGATGGATAAATTTTATAGTGTATATGCTGATGATGTTTTCACTAAGGGGTTACCAATCGTTACAGGTCACAACTCTGTCACGTCCTGCACGTACAACACAGCAAAAGTTTGTGTTTTTTTTTCAACTAATGTCATCACTCTCTTTCTCTGTTTTGTTAATATTTACAAAACGCAGATGATTAGGTTGGATCTTTTGTTTGCTTTTTATTTCTCTCAGAATTTGTGGTTTAGATTTAAAAAAAACGGTAAGTCTAATGAAAAACATCACTGATGGAGCAATTTGTGTAGTTGCACTGATTATTATTTTATTTCTTATTATTCATGTTGCCTCCCCGGTGATTGGCAGCATACTGGCATTACAATTTAATTTGTCTCCTCAGTAGTGAAAGCATTAACTGAGCTAATCATAGTAAACACAGTCCTCTTGCCGCGGGAACAAAGAGTCTAGATTAAAAGCATACACTTTTCTACAGTTTTAAATGAATTAAATAAATAAATAAATAAAACTGTTCTGTTACAAAGTGAGGTTCAGACATTTCTCTGGCTCTATTTTTCAGGCTCTGGCACAGAAAGATAATGTTCCCATTCCTAATCATACCTACAAAGCTCTTATTGACTCGATTAGATTTTTTTGTAACGCACACCGGTCCTATCTGAAAAGATAGCAGCAAAAGCTACAAAAACAAGTAGATCCAGATGAATCATTTACCGACACAATATCAATATCAATTTTTTGCCCTCTTCAGATGCAGAGTGAAGTCGTTTATTCATTCCGGTGATTTCTTACTGCATGCACCAATTTGCATTTTTTTCTTTGCAGAACATAAATTCACCAAGAACAGAAAGCAACCTCATGTGTCATCGAGCTGAACCTCCAATACCAAAACCTCCACTAAAACAAAGACGTTCTACTTGTTGTGGTGGAGAAGTAGCTCATCCTGAAGCAAAGCTCTTCATCGATCCTCCTACCTTGAGAGACACGTTTAATTGTGAACCTGAACCGTGATAGTCTGGCATCCCCGTACAGACAGACAGAGTCACTTGTCCATGTCTGTCAAAAGACTTGTGGGCTGAATCAATCTATGTCTTTCACCATTAGAAACCAGACAAGCTCAGTACACTCCACTGCAAAACGCTGTTTCACTGCCTAAGATATGTGAGTTAAAATCAATTTAAATAATTAGTTCATTCAGACGCACTAACAAACAGTGTCAGAAAGATTTTTGCTGTTGAAGCATTATGCTGCCATAACACACCATAAATGTGGTCTTCATAACACTTTACAAATGAATGATATCACATTTCTTTAAGATTCTGTGATGTCTAGTCATGTTGTGCAATGTGGTAGTAACTGACTGAAAAAGTTTAATGTTCTGCAGTAAATTTATATATCTAGAACCTTGAAAAACGTATGAATATTTTAAACATGCAGATGTTTCGAGCGTTTTTCAAAAGAAAATTCACTAAATAGAAACAAACCTAGAAGGCAAAACACACACAGCCACACACACACACACACTCACACACTCACTCATACACAAGGTTATGACAGCTAGTAATGTATGGAAGATCATTATCGACCGGGCCGTTGAGGCAGAGAAAATCAATCTGCACACAGGGGGGTCACCCGGGGACAGATTTGCAACAGCAGAACAAGTTTTGTGGGCGAGCTCAGACAGCATCCTGAGCACAATCAGATTTCTCACCCCACAACACGAATGTGTTAAACAGAGCACCCACAAAAAATCTGGATTTTAAATGTGAACCTGCTTACATATCTGTCCTGCAAGTTCTCAAAATCTTGCTAATTGTTTGATTTTGTGAACTTTTTTTTTTTTGAATGTGAATAATCCATAAATGTAAAATCACTAATGAAAAGACACTCTTGTTAACGTGCACACTTGTTCGACAGAGAAATTCAAAGCTTGAGACACTCATTATGCCTAGCTATGGTTACTAAGCTATGACTGGACAATTGCTGTTCAGGGGAGGGGTTAGTAAACTGTCCATTGTTTCCAGCTCTCCTAGCAGCCGCCTCATCATCACCTGCCTGCACACCGGCCCTTTATTCCACCATCAGCCTCCTGGTATATAAACAGCCCCCTGCCAGCTCACATTATCCAGAGTGTCTGTCATGCTCCTCTTAGTTTGTCTTCCTGCATGTGTTTTTGGTTTATGATAAACTGCCTGCTTCCTCGTTTGGGTTCTTTTGCCACTAACTTCCACCTTTCCTGTTGCTGAAACTTTTTCGGATTCAAAACTGAGTAAACTGTCTGACCTGTTGTGTCTCTGCATCCTGCACTACTCACACAGTGCTGTAACCAGAATAGACCTTTTTTCACAGCAGCCATTGATCCAATGATACTGATTAAGGTTCAGTGCCATTTAGTGCAGCAGAGACTTTCCAGTGAGCCAACATGCAGCACAGCAGCACCCTGACTCTGTTTGACCTGAATGGAAGTGAACCTTCATTAGTATGACTGGAAACACCTGTGTTTACATACTGTTCATGACAAAATGGCTACTGTGGAAAAGGTCTATTGTCCCAAATACATACGTGTACATCTTAAAAAGTGTAATGCATAAGAATTGCCTTCCACCTGTCTAACTGATACTTAAAAACACAGGGGGTGCGGTTGAATAGTCAATTTTGCTTAGGAACCTTCCTAACTAAGTGAAATGACCTAGAAGTATTAACGCAAACTGTTAAGGAAAGGAGCTTCAATGCTTCCTTTATTATCTCCTCTAGCATAGGAAACACCAGACCATCCTTTACGAAAGGAAAGGAGGTAATGCCGTCCCACAATTCCTTGCAGCTGCGACAAAAATTGACGCACCACATCGGTGCACCTGGCTAGGCAGTCCTGTTAGTTGACCCTGAGTTCAGAATTGGCACCAGAATGGAAGCCTGGCACTTCACAGCCATGGAGGTTGTTGCTTGTTTCTAAAACATCAACTTTGAGGACTAAATGTTCACTTTCTGGCGAATATATCCCACCTGCTGACAGGTGCCATGCTAATGAAATGCTGATCACTGTATATAGCACTTATAGCAGTGCTTACATCAGACTTATAGAAGGAACAAACAAAACCTATGGAATAATATGATTATAAAACATGGACACAAAGTGCACAAAATACACTGTTGCCCATAAATTTGAAATAAAATAGTTTGACCTCTTCTCATGAAATGATTGTGACAATGTGATTCTTGATGGTTAAAGTGTATCTTCTCAAAACATTATTGATCAATCAATATGTCTGAAAACTTTGAAAAAAAAAAAAAGTTACATGGCAGAATAGATCTTCTCTTGTGGTATGTCATCCATGTTCAGTGAATAGTATTGTTGTTCAGTGAAGTTGTCTGGTGTTTTTGTCATATTTTTGTCTGTGAGTGGCCTGAACTGAGCCGAGCTCGGATTATTGGCCTTCATTGCTGTTGACATTGATGAGCAAATATCAAGGGTTATCTTCGTCTGTGTGTGCGCAACGCAAACAGGCCCCCTAAAGAGGTGTGTGTTTAGATATATATGACGACATTAGAATGTCAAGTCAACAAGTCATGGACATAAGGGCAGAATTCAGTGATTGTGTTTTGATCTTGTTCAGAACTGTTTCTATGCCTCCGTCTTTATTCCTCTCCTTTCATGTCAGTGTGGTGATTCAGTGTTGGTCAAAATTACTCTGCAATTCTAACCCCAGAAAAGACATTTCAAATTCAAGAGACCATACTGGTTAAATGAAATTCAAATTGTGTGATAGAACTACATGAAAGATGAGAGGGTAGGTAGTTTGGAGTGGAAATCAGAGTGAGTTGAACAGCAGAAAAAGTCTGAGCACATTTATGCCAGGTCCAGAGTGAAAAGTGTGGAAATAGAACAACAAATGCTGACAGTGTGTCCATTAGTTCTCTTCACCATCTTTTCTCTGTTATCAGACTGACAGGTCCGGAGTCTGTCGAACATGTTCAAACACGATCCACTTTTCTTTGTGTGCAGATTTTATTAGTCACTCACTGAGTTATGAAAGTCAGGCCTGACTCATCTGTGCAAAACTCAGAGGGCAGAATCCTCGCCTCTGAGAGTGACAGGTTTCTTTTGTTTTCTTGGGTAAAAAAGATTTCAACAGAAAGAAACGCCTGCAGAATTTAACCCCAGTCTGTTTTTAATCTGCAAAGTCCATGGTGAGAAATTTACTGTAGAGCCTGAAGTGTGTAAGCTTAGGTTGGTTCTTCTTAGAAGTGGAGACAGGAGGTTTGCATCAGATACAGTAAGCAGAGCGTGGTGGTGGAGCAGGTCTCTGAGGTAGATATGGAGGACTTTGTGAGTTTAGAGAAGGACTTCGAATTGGATCCTTTGTGGGATGGGAACTGGAGTTTCTGCAGGACAGGCGGCACATGGTTACAGGAGTGTGACTGGGTGAGCAGATGGGAAGCAGTGTTCTGTATATGCTGGAGTTTATATAGTATGCAATAATTCATTCAATATTATGTAATGATAGAATAAAAACTGTCTAGCCGGCACAGTGTTGCAGTGGTTAGCACTGTCGCCTCACAGCAAGAAGATTCTTGGTTCCCGTCTCTCTGTGGAGTTTGCATCTTCTCCCCGTGTGTGTAGACTTCCTCCCACAGTCCAAAGACATGCACCAGGTTAACTAATGATTTGGTTGTGTGTCTCATTGTGTCAGCCCTGATGACCCCCCAACGACGTCACCTGGGATCAGCTCCTGCGACCCTGATAAGGATAAGCTGTTACAGAAAATGGATTGGTGTTTATTGTCTTTAAATATTGAATTAGTGCGTGAATTTTAAAATGGATTGCCTTGTTTGATTTCAGGACAGGTCACAATATACTCTCTGTGGAAGGTGATACTGATATAATCGGGTAGAGTAGAGAGTGAACACACCTCACAGTGAGGCAGATACGCGACGATGTACAAGATGAGAAAGTGTAGCAGGTCATTGAGGTCATGCAGCATCCTCTGCAGTTTCATTCACATTCAACAATTAGAAATTCATTTTGACATGTCTGTCATTACCACAGATGTCCAGTAGAGGTCTCCCCTGTAAATATAGTGGAAGACCGTACTTAACCTCTACATAAGAGAGACATGATTACTAAAGAAGAATTTTAAAACATACTGTTTATTTTAGAATTTGGTAGAGCAGTTTTGAAGTGAAGCAGCAGCACACAGGAGGTTAGAAAATTACGGAAGCCCTTAAAGGCCATACATACATACATTTTATTCCACCTGTTTTTCTTGTGATAACGAGATAATTTTCCTCTGTTTTCCCGTGATAACGAGATAATTGATTTGAGATCTCGAGAAAACAAAACGATAGTCTAGTGTATTAAATCAAGTGCGTCCGTATTACAGAATGTATAGCAAATGCATGTAGTCCATACGGAGCAAGCAAACCTATTACGCCACTGTAAAATCCCTTTGATCCATAATTTCTGACAAAGGTTTGTACACTTGATCTCAGGACTGGAGTGAGGATTAGCCAAAGTGTATCAACCTTTGTCAGAAATTATAGATCAAAGGGATTTTACAGTAGAGTAAATATTGTACATAATGCCTTTTTCAATTCAAAATAATGAACTTTGAGGATGAATTGCTCCAAAATGATACAGTAAATATGCTTAATACTGAGTAATAGGTTTGCCCGCTCCGTATCATGGACTACATGCATTTGCCATACATTCTGTAATACGGGCACACTTGATTCAATACACTAGACTATAGTTTTGTTTTCTCAAGATCTCAAATTAATTATCTCGTTATCACGAGAAAACGGAGGAAAATTATCTCGTTATCACGAGAAAACGGAGGAAATTATCTCGTTATCACGGGAAAAAGGGTGGAATAAAATTTATGTATGTATGGCCTTTTAGGGCTTCCGTAGAAAATGAATAAAATGCCAACGTTGTTGTTTCTTCTTTGTCTTGTCTCTCTTTATGTAACGTTGAGCATGTAAAATATATTTTTAATAACAAAGCCTTTACAGTGACATATGAGAGTCTTTGTTTAAGAGAAGACATTTGTGGTGAGTCAGTCTGTGAGAGGATGTTAGAATGTGGAGAATTGGCAAACAGGGTTAAAAGGTCATCTGTCATTTCCCTGTGAGTTCAGCTGAGATCCTGGGACAGTCTGCGGTTTCATCATGTCTCCAAGTCAGCCGTGAAATCTGCTGCAATCGCTGGAGGAAGAACTCAAGGAAAATTTGTGGAACATTTCGACCTTCACAAGATGAAACTAGTCTGAAGAAATGCAAATCACAACCTGAGCCACACTTTCCTTTTCATGGTCAGTGATTTCATGTCCTAACCTTCAAAAGAGTGAGGCCGTATTTTTTAACTAGCATTGACTGCATTTTTATGACTTTGGACTGATGAAAAATTCAAATACAAATTTCACTGCTAGAATGCAAATGCAATGCAGATGTAAACCGATCTTTTTGTTTATATTTTGGATCATGGATTGTGACTTTAAAATCAGCAGGATTTTTGAGGGATTCACTTGTTTAACTCTGAATTATGGAGGCAAATTTCTGCCATTAAAAATTAGATGAATAAATTACACATTGTAAATCACATTTTTAGATACTATTTGAGACAGGCTGCAGAATGAGTCAGTCCCCATGTTAAAATGTCCAAATGACAACTGTACTGAGGGTGAATTTTTATAGAACTCACCTGTTCACACCCAGGCGTCATTCGGCCCACCTCAGATCTTCCAGTGATCCACGTCTTTGCCGATATTTAGATTAACCAGGAGGCAGAAGAAGCAGGACATCCAACATGGTGGCAACCAGCGTCAGCTTCAAAGCGGAGCTTTGAAAGCCTACAGGCGACATCACTCAGGCTCCATTCATTCTTTATGCTGAAACAAGCGTGGTAAGGCAGGGAGGGCATGAATTTCAGAACTCTCTTCAGACTCATTACATGACTCCACCTCTTTATAAATGTGGCTCTTTGTAGCCTGAAAAAGTTAGAGTTCTGACACTTTGACACTCACTGACAATAAATAAAGGAATAAAAACGTTAAAGTTTTACCTGTTAAATCAAAATAAGACTTCACTTCTGAAGTCATCACCTTTGAATCTTTGTATAATGTTATTTTTGGTTCACCATGACGTTTTTTTTTTCATCTTCATCTTTTTTTTTTTATCTGGCAGAAATTGACTTCCATACTCTTAGACTAAAACTAAGTGGGCTCCAGTCTGACATATGTGTGTGAATCCAGCCCCACAGAGGATGTCCTTGCAACACAGTCCATTAATTTTTTTTTTCTTTCTCTCTCCTCTCGAGCATTTGAGAGTGAGCAAGGAAGCAGAAAGAGCAGAGCCTCCGAGAGGCGGAGTGCGAGGAAATGTCGGCTGTTTGACAGGAACACAACATCTGTATGAGAGACAAAACAATACATCCACCTTTTAATGTGATGGTATGGAGGACTGTGGGAGTGGATGCACGTGATTGTATCCGGTAAAGTGCGGCGGGTTCGTCGGTAAGGAGAGTGAAAGGAGGCAGAGCAGCGAGATGCAGAGCGTTTGTGTCAGGTAAGACCGTGTTTGTTGGATTTCAAACTCAGTCTGTATTTTGTGAAAATCCTCGTTATTTTGTGACTTTGGAGGATTGTGGGGAAACAAAAGTGACAAAGTGTTCGCTCAGCGCTTTGTGTGTGTGTGTGTGTGTGTGTGTGTGTTTACAATGGCGTCGACTGCTCCTGATGAACGAGGTCAAACACACACGAGCACGTAGATTACGCTTTATTACCGCCGGCTGGACGGAATAACATCACACAGCTGCAACTGACAGGTGGAGGACTGACAGGTGGAGGACTGACAGGCAGCCTGCAGGATCACTGAGAGCACAGTGAACCGCTGATTGGCTGCAATGTTTCCACAGACATTAGTCCAACATTTGGAGGGAAAGAAAGAAACAAAGAAACAAATAATAGACAGCTGCTCTATTTTAAAGACACCCAGTTTATCGCATTAATAAATAACAACCTTAAATACAATATAAACATTCCACTCTACAAACACATTTCATATTACACAGCATCACTTTAATTGTTAGCCTCCCCGTAAAAAAACCCAAAATGTCATGTCATTACGTTTTCAAAATGTTGAAACGACTTCTTATATACTATGTGTATGTACAGTCAGGTCCATAAATATTGGGACATCGACACAATTCTAATCTTTTTGGCTCTATACACCACCCCAATAGATTTGAAATAAAATGAACAAGATGTGCTTTAACTGCAGACTTTCAGCTTTCATTTGAGGGTATTTACATCCAAATCAGGTGAAGAGTGTAGGGATTACAACAGTTTGTATATGAGCCTCCCACTTTTTAAGGGACCAACAGTAATGGGACAATAGGCTGCTCAGCTGTTTCATGGCCAGGTGTGTGTTATTCTCTCATTATCCCATTTACAAGGAGCAGATAAAAGGTCTAGAGTTCATTTCAAGTGTGCTACTTGCATTTGGAACCTGTTGCTGTCAACTCTCAATATGAGATCTAAAGAGCTGTCACTATCAGTGAAGCAAGCCATCATTAGGCTGAAAAATCCAAACAAACCCATCAGAGAGATAGCAAAAACATAAGGTGTAGCCAAATCAACTGTTTGGAACATTCTTAAAAAAAGAGAACGCACCGGTGAGTTCAGCAACACCAAAAGACCGGGAAGACCACGGAAATCAACTGTGGTGGATGACCGAAGAATTCTTCCCTGATGAAGAAAACACCCTTCACAACTTTTGGCCAGATCAAGAACACTCTCCAGTAGGTAGGTGTATGTGTGTTAAAGCCAACAATCAAGAGAAGACTTCACCATAGTGAATACAGAGGGTTCTCCACAAGATGTAAACCATTGGTGAGCCTCAAAAACAGGAAGGCCAGATAAGAGTTTGCCAAACAATATCTAAAAAAGCCTTCACAATTCTGGAACAACATCCTATGGACAGATGAGACAAAGATCAACTTGTACTAGAGTAATGAGAAGAGAAGAGTATGGAGAAGGAAAGGCTACTCATGATCCAAAGCATACCACTTCATCAGTGAAGCATGGTGGTGGTAGTGTCATGGCGTGGGCATGTATGGCTGCCAATGGAACTGGTTCTCTTGTATTTATTGATGATGTGACTGCTGACAAAAGCAGCAGGATGAATTCTGGAGTGTTTCAGGCGATAGTATCTGCTCATATTCAGCCAAATGCTTCAGAACTCATTGGACGGCACTTCACAGTGCAGATGGACAATGACCCGAAGCATACTGCAAAAGCAACCAAAGAGTTTTTTGAGGCAAAGAAGTGGAATGCTATGCAATGGCCAAGTCAATCATCTGACCTGAATCCACATGCATTTCACTTGCTAAAGACAAAACTGAAGGGAAAATGCCCCAAGAACAAGCAGGAACTGAAGACAGGTGCAGTAGAGGCCTGGCAGAGCATCACCAGGGATGAAACCCAGCATCTGGTGATGTCTATGCGTTCCAGACTTCAGGCTGTAATTGACTGCAAAGGATTTGCAACCAAGTATTAAAAAGTAAAAGTTTAATTTATGATTGTTAATTTGTCCCATTATTTTTGGTCCCTTAAAAAGTGGGAGGCTCATATACAAACTGTTGTAATTCCTACACTGTTCACCTGATTTGGATGTAAATACCCTCAAATGAAAGCTGAAAGTCTGCAGTTAAAGCACATCTTGTTCATTTTATTTCAAATCTATTGTGGTGGTGTATAGAGCCAAAAAGATTAGAATTGTGTCGATGTCCCAATATTTATGGACCTGACTGTACATACACATAGTATATAAGAAGTCGTTTCAACATTTCGAAAACGTAACGACATGACATTTTGGTTTTTTTTACGGGGAGTCTTGTGCTTTAGGCTAACAATTAAAGTGATGCTGTGTAACTTTTCTACCATAAACTAAAATTTTAAATCATTTTGATGCTTGCACTGTCTTGTGTTCAGGTGAACGCAACTTTGTGTTTCAGGTACGGTCACCCACGTGACTTATGTAACGTCAATAAACTGCTGCGAACTATAGCTAACGGTAGCTAATGTAAGCTAAACATTAGCTCCCTTTTTAGCAAGGCTGTGAGCTCCGTGAAAGTTTAGTTTTTTTAGTCGTTGTAAAAAACCAAAACTTGAAGCTTGCCATGGAGATGTGTTTTAATGGAAGGATCAAATGTGATGCAGTGTGTTTGGTAGGTGTTTGTTTGAACTTCAGACAAAGCCGGGTAGTTATTTACCAGACCTGCCAGTCTTCATGCTAAGGTATGCTAAGTGCATCTGGACTTTAAGTTTATGCTGAACGAACAGGCACAGGAGCAGCTTCTCTAACTCTAGAAATATAAGCCGAGCTCCATGAAGAAACGATCAGCGCCACTTTGGAAATACTGTAAGAGAAAAGAAAGAAGCAGAGAGGTCAGATAATTTGTCACAATTCTGGATTGAATTTGAAAACAGGGAAGAGCTATTGTAAAGATGCGCAAAGTTTTTTAATTCAGTCCCACAAACAAATGAAGGTGGCATCAGGGTAGAGGATGGTTAACATTGAAATCCCAATAAATAGTAATATTATATAATAAAATTGTTGGGAATCTGTCTAAACATGATAACACTCTATAGTCATTACCCTGAGCAATCAACATTTACTTTATAAAGAACATAAAAGTTAAATCTGAAAGTTTCCTCAAAATATCAAACGTCTTTCTTTTGCATATGGAGCCCCTTCGACACAGCTTGGCTTGGACCAGTTGACCGGCAACCGGCCGAGACTCCAGGAAGTTAGTGGTCCTAGCCAAGAAATAGTCTGGCACATAACCGCTTGCACAGCGGTAAGTTGTCATTTTTACACTTTGGTTTTACACTTCATTAGTGAGCTTTAGATGTGCCGGTAGGTGGTCTTTGTTACTTTGGGCTATTTCCCCCATTTTTTTTTTTTAAGTCTTTATGCTAAGCTAAGCTAACTAGCGTCTGGCTCCAGCTTCATTCTTAGTGTACAGACAAATGCTGTCGTTTAGATGTACACAAAACAATGTAAAACCGACAGTCTGTGGTTTTAGAGCGAGTTAAGTGGCGTTACTACTTTCTGATGAACAGTTTATCCTCCCAGTACTCCTGTGCAATGTCTTAGCCGGTTGCTTAGCAACGTCATTCAGTAGGTTTACATGCACTCAAGTAATCAGGTTACAGTCTGCTGTCTCTAGTAAGATGATGTAATGTAAATGACAAACCGGTTTTCCTGGGATGACAGCTGGGATTTAGGGAAACCTTAATTCTCCATCTACATGTCTCGGGCCAGGTGTTACCGTGTCTTTATTGGCCTTTTACAGTGGGAATGTGCTTGATGATAAAATGTGGGTCAGACAGGGAGTGTGCTGTCTGAACAGCATGGGCGGCAGAATGAAAGTAGATCATTACATGGAGAGAATCAAACTAATATCTGAAATCAGATTTCAGTAGAAACTGAAAAAGACAGCTAAAAGTTATTTCCATTGCTGAAATTTGAACAAGCACAGTGAAATATTAATGCCTCCAAATTTGGATCTGGGTCTGGGGTAAAACTGATTACCGCCCTGTTGCATGTAGACAGACCATCTAAACATTTTCTGACTTTCTTTTGTGCCTGTAAACTGCAGGAAGCCGCTGTGCTCTGCACTATATAAATTAAACTCGACCCGATTTGACTTCTGTATAGGCTGCATGTCAGTGAAGCATTGTACAGACACTGCTGCTGCTGGCTTTAGCTGCTGCACCAGCGTCTTTATAGGCTGGTTTTAAAGGGCTTTGCAAATACTGTAAAGTAATGACAAGAATGTAGACAACTTCACTGCTTGCTGTCAGCTCTCCTCATTACTGTTTTCAGCATCCTGCTGAGACAACACATTACTTCATTTTCCCGGTCATTTTCAGTATTTGGCGCTTGTCAGCTGACTGCGTATAACGTGTTATCCAGGAGGCTAATATAATGCTAGGCTAAATGATGCACATGTGAAAATGAATAAGCTTCTAAAAAAATTCAGCTGTGTGTTAGCTCTCCGATCATACTGCGCCAGGCTATCATGAGGGTTATACTGCTCCATCCCTTCAAGAATTAAATTACAATCTGACAGATTCAGCTCGCTGTGGCTAATGTTTGATTAGTCATTGACTTGAGTGCGGGGGGTGTGCACCCTCATGCACTCTCATCAGCGCGTTAACTTTGTCACACAAGCCTTTGACATTCCTCGCCTGAATTCCTTTTTAGGTCCTCCTATGGCCTTTTCATTTTCAAATCTCCAGTGTGTTAGACTTGGGGAGATTTCTTGGCAGATATCGTGACATGGCAGTATTTTCTGAACTGAATTTTATAGGTTTATTTTGACCCTTATAATCTGATGTAACCACTGTTTTAACAAGACACTCTGTATTAGATAAAATGTGAGACAGCCAGGGATATCAACTAGTCTGAGGCATAAATGATCCATAATTGAAGTATTTTATGCGTGTACATCCAGCTATAATAATTTCAGCAAGAAAGGAAAATTCATTAATTCACACATTAGTCAGTTTGACAGAGTACTGTACTAAACACTAAACTGTGTAAACTTCTGCTTCTGCGGTAGTTTCTCCTTCACTGTTGCAAGGGGGAAGTGAGGCGAGGGATGTTCAGCAGGCCACAGTCAGCGACTTTTTTTTTTGAATGAACAGAGTAAATGCAACTCTGATACACTTCGACATCAGTTGCAGAGCATTATTTCTCTTTTCACACAAAGGCATAGTGAGATGAATGTGGCTCAGTGTTGAGAGTGACAACAGTTTTTCTATTAGTAAGAAGGACAATAGATCTTTTTCACAGCGGCCATTTTGACATAAAATAGTAGGTCAACACAGGTGTGTCCAATGATACTAATTAAGGTTCAGTTCCATTTAGTGCAGCAGAGACTCTCCAGTGAGCCGCACAGCAGCACCCTGACTGTTTAACCTGAATGGAACTGAACCTAAATTAGTGTCATTGGTGATATACCTACTGTTTCATGTCAAAATGGCTGCTGTGAAAAAGGTCAATAGATAGAAAAAAACAATGATTTCATGTCATTTCTTCTCATTAAATTTTAATAGAAGCACATTTAAATCAAATAGACATACACATAAAATAAACAACAAAAACAGTTAATGTGCAACAAATTATTATTGATGAATTATTCATAGGCTACCACTGGTGATGATGGAATTAAATTAAACCAAGTGATTTAGAAACATTTAGAACAAACAGAAATGGTAAAAAATGTTCTTGACATTTTTAATTTACTTGTTTTTTTCTGACCAAAACTCAAATAGCTGGAACTGCATAATGTATTTTTCTTGATTAAATTATTACATTATTAATCAGTTTCCCAAAGTGTTTCAGTTAATTCAGTGACTAATTACTTCAGGTCTAGACCAAACATGAAGGGGCTGTTGGAGGGTGATGCAGTGATTCATTGTCATGGAACCAAACTGACATAATATGGCTTTACGGGGATAAATCACTTCAAACTAAAGCTTGAGGTGTTGCATTACCCCGTGACTGAACCTTGACCTCAGGTATCCCCTCCCACCTGTCGCTCATAGCCACATGAGTCCTCCCTCTCCTCTCCTCCTCTCCGGCCCTCCTGTGCATGTCTTGACATGCCGAGTAACACCAAGAGAGGGAGGAGACAAAAAAAGCAAAACAAGAAAAACCAGAGAGAGAGAGAGAGAGACAGAGAGAGGGACAGAGAGAGAGAGAGAGAACCAGAGAGAGGGAGGTGTGAGGTATGAACAGAGGGTTGTAAAGAGCTGAGGGCGTGAGAAAGGAAAAGGGAATTTCATGCTAAAGCTTCAGTTTGGTATCGATGCTTGAAATCTGAAGAGAAGCAGGACAGGAACTGAGAGGAGGGAAGATTGCAGCTGTAATTGGAAGACGGAGGAGGACTCAGTCAGGGGAGGGGTGAGATATTGTGGCATTATATCTGTGAAAAACATCCTGTCAATTTCTCTCTTGACTCATTCCTGTTTCTGATTTCTGATTTCTGACTCAAACAGCTCGGCTATCCAAGAGAGGACGTGATGACCGGCGGTGACCATGGATCCTCCTGTTTGCTCTGGCGCCTCGAACCAAGACAAACGCGACAAACCCGAGTAAAGAAAATGAAGAGGTGAACCTCTGGCTGACGTTCTGCGAGCCTTACATCTGAAAACCTGAAAGGGAAGGACAGCTGCTGATATTAATCACCTAATGCAACGCTTTCAGGAACTGACAGTGTGAGGAAGTAACCAGGTATTTCCCAGAGGTGTCATCTGCTGCAGCTCAACCTGAAAGTAAAAAAGAAAAATCGCTGGAGGAGCATGGGCCGTGGAGTTCAGAGCAGCGAGTTGTCCCCTGGATGTCACACCCCCAGGAACAAATGAGCAGCAGCGGATTTGGCAGCAGCTCCAGCTTGCTCCAGGGCCGGCGTTTCTACTGTCGGGAATGGGCCCTGGACAAGCTGCGCCGCTGCCTGGACACCCGCTCCGTGCCGGGACAGCCGCCAGGGGTGCTGGTGACTGGGGGCCCTGGTGCCGGAAAAACTGCCCTGTGCACTGAGGTGGTGTGGCCCACTTCGAAGGCAGGCCTGGCGATCGGGCTGGCACCGCGCTGCCTAGCCTACCACTTTTGCCAGAGGGAGGACCAGAGGAGTACGGTGGTGTGGAGGTTTGTCCTGGGCCTCGTGGAACAGCTGATGGCCTCACCTCTTCTCTCTCCTGGGTACAAAGAGATCCTCAACAGCCCGTCTGTATCCCCCACTCTGGAGCCTCTCAGCTGTCAAAGAAACCCTGATGACACCTTCAAGAGGTTTGTATCACGTTTTTCATTTTGTTCTCACTCCTCATCTGCACTTTGAATTTCAAGAGTTCCAAATGTGAGGGAGACGAAAGTTAACGAAAGGTAACGAGCATGAAACTCATCCAGGCGCTTTGCATGTGCGTGCATGTTCCAGAGCGTGATTCGCTCCCAGCCCCTCACAGCAGAATGCATGTGCGGTATTGTGTACTGTAAATGCCGATATCAGCCGATGAAAGCGGCAGCGGCTGAACACAGTCACATCCAACATGTGTCAGCAGGCAAATGGGCGGTTTATCAGATTTAGTCAGAACTGAGACAACGAGGCGAAAAACCTGTGCAACAAGATCCTTTTCGCGTTGTTTTGATCAGCTCCAACGTCTGACTGTGGCGACCAAA
The DNA here is from genome assembly GCF_000972845.2 of Larimichthys crocea. Classification (NCBI taxonomy): domain Eukaryota; kingdom Metazoa; phylum Chordata; class Actinopteri; family Sciaenidae; genus Larimichthys; species Larimichthys crocea. The sequence continues at coordinate 23,871,387 of NC_040011.1, forward strand.
CACATTTGTAGTCGTTTGAGACGAGATGAACTTGGACTCTTACCAGCCAGGCAAGCTTTGATTCGAGATCAGAGACACATTAATGACCCAGTTTGTGTTCTGCAACATAAAAGCTTGCTTGATGATTTTAAATGAGGACATGAATTTGACTTGTAGCTTATTGCTACAGTTCCAATCAGGGCTGAGTCAATGAGACTAATCATCTCTTGACGATCTCTGTATGTCTCTATCAGGCCTGAATAGGAATGCTGTATAACAACAACAATCAATCCAGTTAATGCTCAACACTACGCACCATGCATGAGCCTTGATATGTATTTCATTCTGACTTGGATGATTTATGGTGACACTGTAATGAAACAGCCATTTAAAAGCTGGAAAATGGAGCGTTTGAATGTGAAACACAGCGGCAGGTGCTCGTGTTGTGGGGAAAATAGAGCAGATTCTCAACAGGTATTTCGACCATCAACAGACAAAAAGAGCCTGCGAATGTGAAAAGCACATCGCCCATCGCTGCAGCGAACAGAGGCCACAGGAAAAAGACGGCAGCTTCTATTCTTCCTCGTCTTGCGGCCCATTCACTGCACACACAATGAGCCTCCAGTGTGAATGAATGCTACAGTGTTATTTACGACACAACATCCTTTCAGAGAGGAGGGGGAGAAGAAAAAAAAAAAAAGAACAAAGAGGTGAAAAATGCCTCCAGTACCCCGGTGACCATCTCGGCACCAGTCGGCGAGGTCACCATCCTCTCCGGGACTTTTTCACTCTCTCCCGGCGTTGTTGACTCAGCGATGAGTCTGAGTCCTTTTACACTCCTCCCGTGTTTGCTTACCTCTGGTGTGAAGTACCGAGCTGGATTCCACATTCCCATCAGACTGGCTCGCAACCAGCCACTGTTTGTGTTTGTAGCTCTTGTGAGAGAAAGTGCCTGAGGGCGAAACATTGTCATGTGAGAACAGCCGTTCAACAAGCCGATGAAACATGGGGCTCGAATTGGCAGCCAGAGGGCCACGCGGTACACAGGGACGTATGCTTCAAACCAGCTGGTAGCCGGCTGTAGTCAGCAAACCATTAACTTTTTGCTGAACTCTTATCTGGTGCTGCTCCCTCTGCCTGAAGCCTTCAACAGTCAGATTTAAAGTTCCCAAAGTGGGCCTCTTTCTGTGAATTCAAATCAGAGACAGCTAGATGTGTTGTTTGTCTTAGGTTGGTTTCACAGCACTAGTTTTACTTGCTTGGCCCAGGAAAATGATCTATCAGTGCCTTTATTAGTGAAGTGCAAACTATTGACAGCTTCTTACCACTTTATCTCCTCTGAGAACACCAATCATTATTATAGCAGAAGTTAATAATGAATAATGCTGAACAGGTAGAAACAAAATGGTGTGTTTCTAACCTGCTACCCATGCTACCCAACTGCAGGTACAGGCTGCGGTCACTTTGTGACTAAATTACTGTAACTCCCAGCCTGCACAGTGAAACCTCTTCAGAAGATCGCAGCAGCACGCCTGGTCTTCAGTCCCCAAAAGGGCTCATGGAGCTCCACTGGCTACCTGTAGCAGCCCACATTAAATTCAGATGACTAATGCTGACTACAAAGCAGTCTCTGGTTCTGCACCTACTTGAAATTCCTCATACAGACATGTTGCCTCCTCCAATGAACGACGCCTGGCTCTGCCAACCGTACACTCAGGACAATCCAAACTTTTCTCGTCACCTCCTCTCCTATCCCCCTCTACAACTAATACAGTACTTATTGCTGCACTAACATGTCCTTGTCACACTGTACCTTGATTGTTTCCCTTTTTGTAAGTCGGTTTGGATAAAAATATCCGCTAAAAACACGACTAAATTTAAATTAAATCTTACCAAGATGATAGTTGATGAAGACACATCGACGACACACTGCTTTTTCAACACTTTCCAGTTTCTGACAAATTATCACATCCACATCCTACATACGCTACCATGGTTACTACTATGACCTTTCATCTATATGTGATGCTTATGCAAATGTGCAAATGGGTTGCTTGACACGATCAGCAGTATATTTGTTTTATATCATGTTGGTCCACTTTTCGAACTGTTGGAGTAAATTTCGATTATGATGTTTTGATATCTTCATGGTTGACTGAAGTTTTACACTCAGGTCGTACATGACTACATATAAAGAGCAAATCTGTCATTTGTTCTTGAATTCCACTCAGTAGCAAGGCGACACACGTTCTACAAGTCCAATCAAATCTCAGGGTCACAGGTCGGTCAGGACTGTGTTGACCTCACAGAGAGGGAAACCATAAGCAGCAATAAAAGTTTCATTACACTTCCTCCTCGACAGAACTGAAAGTGTGCCCAGTAAGGGTGTGTCGCTGTAATCAGATGACTAAAGAGCACAGAGGTATGATAAGCTTGTTGTAACCCTGACATAGCTGTGATGGTCAGAACAGCTGTTTAATCTGTCTCCTTTTATTACCGGATGTGTTCAGTGGCATAAGTCAAGGCTGTTACTTTGCTTTAGCGGCAGCCTCATAAACACAGCAAGTGTTTTATAATTTGCTATATTCACAGTGTATATTTCAGGATGTGGGTGTCTTATGACCTCTGCTGAATAGCTTCCTGGGGTACAACCTGAGCTACCAAGACATGACTCAGCACTTCATTCTAAATTATACTAGTTAAAGTAGTGTATTAATCAATGGGCTGTTTAAGGCAGGAACAGGTCATGTACATGTTTCAGGACAGGACACCCACAGTAACAATCTCATGGAAGCTCAATGAGGCAGATTGGATTCATCATTTATCAGTCTGATCATTATGGATGACTAATTCCTATGATGTTGCTCCCAATGCGTATGTTAATTTTCAGACTGATATTTTGTTGTTAACCTTGGCGCGTTCAGCTATTGAACCTGCTGCTGTTATTTATGCTAATTTAACACTTCTGTTTCAGTTTCCAAGCCCCTGTATTATCCAGCCCAGTGGCTCTGTTTCACAGGTTGCATGACCTCTTCTGAGTGTTTTATAAATACACTTCTGGTGCTGTTTTCTTCCAGTTAGCAGCATATTCTGCTGTACTGATTTGATTTGATACTAATACGCACCACTGACAAATATACAACATAACCACACACTGTTGATTTGTTTTGTGGCAGATTTAGTTTTTAAAGATTAAAGGTTTTTCAGGGTTTTCTTGAAACCTGTCTTGACTGAAGGTGACTGGACCTTCTGGTCACTCTTAAACATAGACATTAACACTAATAACAGCACACACACAAACACACACCCTGTGTTTGCTGCAGGATAATTGACTTGAGTTCAGCCTCTGGGTGACCCATTCATACCACACTGCTGCCACAGGTTAATCACTGTTTGTCACCTGCAAAGCGAGACCCTGTGTTGTTGTGTACAAATAGAATCAACCATACCTAGACCTGGTATTCAACACACATGTTGTTGACTTTTAGGATAATATATGCTGTTTATGTTTTGCATATTTAGAAAAAAAAGAATATCAGACATGTCTGGGCTAGATCAATAATTATTAAGTCCCTCGTTTCACAGTCCATGCTGTCCATGTCCTTGTCTGACCTAGTACTGGAAACCAACTTTTAAAAAAACAAAACAAAAACAAACAAGACTAAGAACCTCAGGCAAAGTGGTGCTTTGATCAGTAGAGCTGAATGAAGCCTGGTTGCTCAAATAAGCCGCCTTTAACAGCACCCACCTGTCAACAAAGCCACCACACTTTTAATTATTCATAACTTTAAGCCTTAATATCATTTGAACAGGTAAATTCTCTATAAAAAAATCACCTTCAGTACAGTTGTCATGGATGTGGAAATTAGCTATAGAGACCAAAACTGTTTTTTGTACCAGGCTGTAAACATGTTTATTTCTGCTGTGAGGTTGGACATTTGAACATGGGGACTTATGGAGACTGACTCACTTCTGGAGCCAGCCTCAAGTGGACGTTTGAAGAACTGCAGTTTTTGGCACTTCCACATTGGCCACAGATGTTGCCGACTAACTACTAATACTAACCTGTTAAATGTGAAACCGGTATAATGTGTATTTTCACTATCCTAGTTGAGCACGTTCGCATGCCAATGTTTGCTAATTAGCACTAACCGGGAGTTATAAAAAGGAGTTAGTGGGAATTTTTTTTGCATGTATTTGTTCTTAAACTAACACTAACTAAGTTATAGACTGATCTCATGGTGGCACTAGAGGAAATGTCAGATGATCACCAGGGTCATAAAGATTCATCCTCTTGGGATCATGATGAAAATCTGAACCCAGTGGCAGGCTGACTGTCAGACCAGCAACATTCTAAATTGTCTTAGCTTTATGGCTGACGATGCTAAAAAACGTGGTCAGCATTCACTCCATGCTCCATAATCCAGCGGCTTTACAACCCACTCCTAACCCAGATTAAACACAGGTGTGACACTGCTGGGTTATGTTGGACAGGGTGAACATGGGTTTCCATAATAACTAGGATTACTATACAGTTACTATTATTATAGGTGTCAGAGTTGTTTTTGTCTTCGGCTCAGGCATATTTTTACCGGGGCCGCAGAGTGGCCATCTGGCAGCATCAACTTCTTTCTCGAGAACCCCGGCTTCCCTCATACAACTTGCACTTTCATTATGAAGTTTTCATGCTCCAGCAGCTCTGAACGTCATCTTGACTGCAGGATTTCATTTTCCTCAGATAAACTTGCCTTAGGTCTTAAGTCTTGATTCAGGAATAAGAGCCTGGGGTCCAAGAATCCTTTATCTGTGCTCCCATGCTGCGTTCAAGGCCTTTTCCAGGACATTAGTTGCTGTTGATCTGATGAATTATGTACAAGCTGTTTTTGTTTGGTTTTGGTCATATAATGTATTCTACTTTATGATTAAACGTGTGTGAAACACTTAAAGTTGCGTCATGACATGATAACATTAATATCTCTGCTTTTATGGTCATGATTTTTATGGTCAGGGTTTTATAGGAGTGTATGCGAGAAGAAATATAAACTGAATACAGTGGACGGACGGATACAGTGGAAGGACTTAAAAAAAAAAGGCATGTACTAGTATGCGTAGATATGATTGTGCGTGTGTGTTTATAACCTGTGTACACACATCAACCCACGTCTGTCTGTCTGTATGTGTGTGTGTGTGCGTGTGTGTGTCAGAGCGTGATGAGGGTGGAGCAGGGAATTTCAAAAGTTCCAATCACCTGAGTCACGGTCAGATCACAGCAGGGTGTGGGTGCTGACTGTGCTCTTTAAAGACAGTTACACTGTGATTTAGGTTTTTGCCTAATCACAGTACAAGATCCAGTATTTTGACAGGAGTAGAGAGACATTCATTCATGTTTCTGAAAACATGAAGCATGTTCCCAATCATTACTCCCAAAGGCTGCGCCATCGGTGTGTAAATGCGTATGAATGGTTAGCTCCTAAAACTGATGAGCAGTTGGCACCTGCATGATGTGTGAATGAGATATGTAATGAAAAAGCACTTTGAGGGCTCGAAAGACTAGAAAGGTGCTATATAAGTACAGTGCATTTACCTTATCTAAGGTTTTATAGCCTTTGGCTGGACTGTAGCAAAGAGGGGCCAGCCCTTTAATCCCTCAATGACTGCTTCACATGTGCAAATGTTATTTACATATTGTATTTTATGAGTATAGGTGCAGCCTTCTAAGCCACTACGGGGTTCACCCCTCGCTCGCAGTCACGCAGTGCACCACCTTCGTCTCACCTTGTGTGACACTAAACTGAGACCAGAATCAGCTCTCTGAGTTGTGCACAGTTAAGTAGCACAGCTCAGAGAGCTCATTGAATCTGAATCTATACTTCACACAGCCTTCTTCTCTAAGGCTATCATGAGTAGGATAAGGGCAAAGCAGGATATGATCCACAGCTGTGGACACACACACACACACACACAACACACACCCACTTCATAAGAAATCAATAACCAGTCCACGCCTTGCCAGTGCGTCACAGTGCATTATATGAGCACGGTTACTGTTGCCTGACGTTCACCATATGGTAATGAAACTGGACAACACACAAACCTACTGCTGCGAGAAGCGGAGAGACTGCTGGATAACGGTCCAGCAGAGTTGAAGAGGAAACAGCTCTCCATGCATCGAGAGGCACAAGGGAGAGCGCACAGCTAAACCCCCCCAAATAACAATCAGTGTGACAAAACACTCCATACAAGAGACATCCCACAAATAGGAATGAGTGGAAAGTGTTCTTGCAGCTGTACACACTCAGAACAAAGATAATAGGGATCACAGTACAGCCATATATTAGCTTTCAACCCAGTCCTGTTTGAACTGGCAGTGGAAAAGCCTGAGGGGCACGGCAAGATTGTTTCTAAATTGAAAACAAAAGCAAAAACTCAACAACACATTTCCATCCTCAAAGTGGAAATTGCCTCACGTCAGGCATGGATTTAATTTTGTGTATGCAAAACAGCTTGACCCGCTGTGTTTATTTGTCATGCAATTACTCTGCAGTCGGTATAAAAGAAAATTCTCACTCCGTTACTCGCTTTCAGCTCCCTCATCTGCCCATGACTCCTCCATTTTTTTTTTTTACATCTTAAATTTATTTGTGTGTGTTTCTCCTTCTCGTGTGCCCTCAGAGCAGTGTTGGGACCCCTGTTGGACCTTCCTCCTCCTGCCCAGACTCTGATGGTGGTGGTGGACTCCCTGGACGTGGGATATGGAGCAGGTGAAGGACGTGGGAAGTGCAGATCCATTGCAGAGCTCCTGGCTGCTAATCAACACCTGCTGCCCAGCTGGCTGCTGCTGGTCTGCTCCGTCCGCCGCCACAACAAGGCCGTCTGCAAGATGTTCTCAGGTATGGAGAAAGAATAACTAATGGGCAGTGCGCTGTAAAATATTATTATGCTGTAAATAGGCGTCTGTGTGGGACCAGACAGTTACATGAACTACCTCAGGCGTGTTTGTGGTGTAATCACTGTCAAAGTGAGTTATTTATTTGCTTCAGCTAATTTAAAATGTCATTATGTGATTACATTTTAAAAACATTTCATTTTTAATGACTTTTGATTAATATACAGTAAACAATTATTTTCTAAATTACTGCAAGGCACTCAGTGGATGTGGAAATAGTTTTTGATTTGAAAAGTGCTTGTTTTATTTCTGGTGTTGATGTTGATTTTAAATAGAGCCACTGGTTGTCCATCATAAAGCTGACAGTACTGTTATATGTACTGTTAACACCCCACTATGGCACTTGAGAGTACAAGTACAACAGAAGTTGTGGGTATGTGTACTGCTATTATACCTGCAATTATGTATTTTGTTTGTGCTCTTGAATGATTTCTATTTTATTCTATTCTTATTTTATACACTCTCTTCTAGTTTTTTTAAATTACTCAGGCCGCATTCAGACAGGACCATGCGCCACGGGGGAATTTCTGCAGGGGGTGTGTCTATTTGTGTTGAATGTAACCGCTGTGAAACAATCAGGAAATAACTTTATAAAGGCTGTGCTCGCTCATTCTCATTGACTGTCTCTGTCTCTCAACAAAAGCTCTCTCTCTCTCTCTCTCTCAAAGTCAGAACACACAAACAGGTAAAGTGTCAGAGTTTAGTCCATGAATCCACCTGCATGGTCTCAGTTTCTGAGACATTTCAGGCTGACTGTGACATCAGGCAACATTTTTGGATCTAGCTTAACTCCTCCCCTGCAGGTCACTGAGTTTTTTTTTTGGCAGCCCTGACACCCCTGTGGGCCACACCGCTACAGCCAAAATGCACTACCCCCACTCAAATGAATATAAAAACGTGCATTTTCGCCACAGTACCAGATTCTAAGTCTAGTACCAGAGTCTAAATGCAGCCAAATTTCTCCTCTTGGGATCAATAACAGATTATTTTCTCATCCCCCTAATCATGATGTCTGCATTTTGTTTGAATTTCCTTCATTTTGATCCTTTGTTGTGGTGCATCATGACAAAATCATTATTTAAATAATCAAAACACCTACATGTATCCTGTGACTGAGTAACTGCCAGTTAGTGGATGTGAATCAAAAGAATAATAGCATTAGTAAGATAGGGATTAGCTTCCAAGATGTTATGTAACTATAGGATCTTTGACTGTAACCATTGTTCAAAGCTTCTGTTAGGTTGAGTGCTTTGGTTTTACACTCCAGGTTCATATTACTAACAAATTATAAATGAAGGAGGGAGGTGTTGTTTTATAGCAGTGGGTGACCAAATTTTACAGTTCAGTATGGATCTCCTCTCAGTTCTTGAACTAAAGTCTGAACACTCTAATACACTCCAAGGGGGAAAGATATACTGTATGTCTGCAAAGAGTCTTTAATATTACATCTACATCTACATTAGTAGATCTCTGTAATTTAAGAATTCTTTAGGCCATCTAACAAGTTGTCTGAGTACCAGGTGGTGATATAAAGTGGGAGTCACAGAGAATCACAATTACATTACATAGGACTGATAAAGTCTATGCCAGACCAAAAAAAAAAACTATAACAGGGTTAAAAAACGTAATCTATTTCTTTCTGTGTCGTAGGTTTCCGTAAGCTCTGTCTGGATGATCTACGGAAGCCCCCGCCAGTCCGTGATGTGCAGCAGTACATCCTCTGCCGGCTGGATGAAGAAGCAGCACTTCGGCGTCAGCTCACCCCTGACACGGCTGACATGCTGAATCTGCTGCACATCAAGAGCGGCGGCTGCTTGCTCTTCCTTGAGCGTGTGCTGGATGGTGTGGCAGGTGCACTGGTGGGTCTCCGGGAGATCCGGGACATCCCTGGGACCCTCAACGGCCTCTACCTGTGGTTGTGCCAAAGACTGTTTCCCAGGGGGCTGTTTGTCTATGTCAGGCCTCTCCTCAATGTCCTCTTGGCTGCCCCAAGCCCACTCACACCCCAGCAACTGTTCACAGCAGCCTGGACACACGACAACATGCTCAGCCTCCAGGACTTCCAGAACAAGCTCCGAACACTCTCTCCTCTCCTGATCGATGGCCCTGGAAGCACCAAACTACTTTTTCATGCCAGCTTTGCTGAGTGGCTGATGGATGTTAAGTATTGCACACAGAAGTACCTCTGTAGCAGAACAGAAGGTCACAGCATGCTTGCCATGGCTCTGACTTTGCAGGGACCCCACCTGGACATTGAAGACACTTGCCAGCTAGCCACACATTTAGTTTGCTCAGGTCACCATAAGAATAACCCCTCACTATTGGCACTGTGGATGCTGTGGATAGGTGTGCCTGCTTTTACTCCTAGTGACAGTAGTGCCCTCAGCACATCCTTAAACCAGCCTCCTGTTCTGGTCAGTCAAGAAGTTCTTCAGCTGTTAACGAAGAGCGGGCTCGTCTCTGCATCCTTTTTCTCAGATGCAGACCCAAGTGTGGGTGTGCATTGTATAGGTGAAGAGGAAGCTAATTTAAGACAGGCATTTGAAAAGGAGATGTCTGTAAAGAAGCTGCTAGAGAGTGGGGTGTCCGTAAACCAGCCATCTACAGATGGACAGACCTTGCTTGCAAGCGTAGCCCACGAGGGTTCTGCAAATGTAGCCGAACTTCTCCTGACACGCGGATCTGATCCCCTGGAGAGTGATCATCAGGGTCAAACACCGCTGACTTTGGCTTCCCGGCAGGGTCACGTCAAAGTGTTGACTGTGCTCCTGGAATGGGCCAAGAACCAGGAACCAGAAACTGCAGTGCAGATGATGGAGCATGTTGACAATGAAGGCTGGACCGCACTGCGCTCTGCAGCCTGGGGAGGACACAGTGAGGCTGTCCGGATTCTGCTAGATGCAGGAGCAGATGTGGATGGATGTGACGGTGAGGGACGGACTGCTCTTAGAGCTGCTGCGTGGGGGGGTCATGATGAAATCGTCCTGACGCTGTTGGACTATGGGGCACAGGTTGATAAAGCTGACAGTAAGGGCCGTACGCCACTTATTGCTGCTGCCTATATGGGACATCAAGAAGCTGTGGAAATACTGCTGGACCACAATGCAAAAGTTGACTTAGCTGATGGAGATGGGCGCACTGCTCTGTCAGTCGCTGCCCTCTGTGTCCCTACAGCAGCTGGAGTCAAAGGTTATGGTGAGGTAGCAAGTCTGTTACTGGAGCGTGGAGCAGATCCAGGACACAGAGACCATGACGGAATGACACCATTGCTTCTTGCAGCGTACGAGGGCCATGATGACGTAGTTGAGCTTTTATTAGAAGCTGGTGCTGATGTAGATGAGACTGCCGGTCCTGACGGCAATGTCTCTGCTGCGGCTGCTGTCACTCCCCTGCTGGCAGCTGCAGCGATGGGCCACATGAGGACAGTGTCACGGCTGCTTTTCTGGGGAGCAGCTGTAGACGCCATCGATTGTGAAGGAAGGACGGCACTCTGCCTGGCGGCAGCAAGAGGCAGCATTGAGGTTGTCCGTGCCCTGCTGGACCGAGGCCTGGACGAGAACCACAAGGATGACCTTGGTTGGACTCCACTGCACGCTGCTGCCTGTGAAGGCCATCGAGCTGTGTGTGCTGCTTTGACGGAGCGAGGTAGCATGGCACGTGTCGGAGAGATGGACATTGAAGGACGTACGCCTCTTATTCTGGCAGCACAGGAAGGTCACTGGAGCTCTGTCAGGCTGTTGTTGGACAGACGATCTCCCATTGACCACAGGGCGTACGATGGACATTCTTCCTTGAGTGCTGCCCTCCTTGAGGGCCATGCTGAGGTTGCAGAACTGCTCATGAGGCGAGGAGCCGATACAGATGTCCGGGACGCAGAGGGAAGACCCTTGCTCTACCTCCTGGTGCTTGAGGGTGGCCTCGAAATGGCTACTCTCCTCATAGAGAAAGGCGGGGTGCCTATGGAGTCCCGAGACTCAGAGGGCCGCACAGCGCTCCATGTGGCCTCCTGGCAGGGATCTGTAGAGATGGTAGACCTACTTTTAAAGCACGGGGCAAACCCCAATGCACAGGATACAGAGGGAAGACCACCAGTGCATTCAGTGGCTTGGACAGGACATGCTGAAGTAGGACACCACCTCCTAGGAGCCAATGGTGTCAATATAGATCTTGCTTGCCACCAGGGTGCAACAGCTCTGAGCATCGCGGCTCAGGTGGGACATGCTAATATTGTTGCAATGCTTCTGGAAAGAGGTGCAAATCCTGATCACATGGATAAATATGGCCGTACTCCTGTCAAAGTGGCTGGGAAACACGGTCACTTTAACATTGTCAGGCTCTTGGAGAGCTACGGAGCCAAGCCATATGTAGGCCTGTTGCCTAACTCTGGTACCTTCTCCCCTGTGAAACCCACCAAGATGCTCTTCTCAGGCATCTCAGAGAGTAATGGAGGTGAAGGCACAGCCATGACCTCTTCCTCTTCAGTATCTTCTCCTGGCTCCACTGCAGAACGATTCCACTCAATGCAGAGCTCCCAAACCTCATCTACCTGCCACTCGCTGGCGACGGTGCAGACGGTGCCAGCTGACAGCCTCAGCTTCATTCAGCAGATCCAACAGCACTCACTGCCTCGCAGTCGTAGCCGTCCCTCCACTCTCCCCCCACCAGGGAGCTCAGGCATGGGCAGCCTCCATGGAAGTAGCCAGAGGCATCCCAAAGGCAGCTCTCCTCCCACTGTTTGCACAGTCACTGCCATGGTGCACAACTGCGAACTGCCTCCGAAAGGCTTGTCGTCTGGACTTGAATATCACGACAAACTGAACAAACAAAACTCAAACTTGATAAAAGCTGACAGGACTACTTACGCTGGTGGGAAATGGCACTCTGTCATGGCTTCTCTTGGGATCATGCCAGGCCAAGACAGTCCTGCAGTAGGTGCTAAAAACAGAGACAGTCCTCCTCTGGGCTACCCTTACAGGTTACAGAGCCCACTTCAAGGGGAAGCTTGGGATTCTCTACCCCAGAAGAACATTTTGTCACCTGCTTGCTACAATTTTAGCCCAGACCCACCTTGTAGTGCCTTGCCAGAGGGTGTTATGACAACCACAGACCCACAACTTAATCTGAAACAGGCCATCAAACTTCAGTTTGAGGGTCCCACCAGTGCAGCCTTATACAAGAGAGAGACACCCCTGTGACCAAACTTTACAAACCTTTTCTTTTACTTCGTTGCAGTACGTCAGTTTGTGCTGAACCAATGTATCCAGTAAAACTAAATACTTGCTGGTTCCAATGTCTCCAGTGTTAATTAGTGTAAATTAGGGTTTAGTCATTTATTTTAAGAAAACAATTGACCAAAAACAGAAATAGTCCTTAGTTGCCCACAGTGTTTTATTTTGTGGTGGAGCATTCACAGAAATTAAAATTGTAATGACGACATCTTTGTTTTAGTTGGTGGTTCTTCAGCTCATGGAGAAAGCCGTTTCTACGGTGTACAATGACTTTCTGGGTTCAGATGAGAGAGGAAGCGATTCCTTTCTCCACCCCTCTCCACAAATTGAGAGGAAACACAAACTCAATGACATGAAAGCTTACATTCCTGCCTTTCCGTCTCACTCCTGCCTGTCTTGTGTGTTGAGCAGGGCTCTCACAGACAGGAGACCATGCTTTAGAGTGTAAAGTTCTACAGTAACACTCCCTCTTATGGAACACAACTGTCTAGGCTGGGTTATGCTATATTTGTAAAAAATTTTGCTTGTAAAAAAATACCTTTTTCTAAGCAGTAAATGTTGTTTAAGAGCTTTAAGCTTGTGGCCTTGATCTTTATTGAAGCCTTTGATATTTACTATAAACTGGCCTTCATCCCCCATATGTCCGTCAGTGACGACCAAAAACAGAGAAGCAAGCCTACCAAAGCTCGACCCAGTGTGTGGTTTATGATACAAATTATAAAAGACAGCCAAGTTTGCTGAACCAATTTGGCTCTCTCGCAGTGTGTCTGTGTGCAGGCAGGAAGCAAAGGGAAAATTGGACCATAAAAACTGAGGGTGGATGTTGGAGGTTGGTGATCCAAACTTGTATGTGGCCTGAAAAAATGTCTAGTTCTATATCATTTTTTTCATTGGATTAATATTTAATACATTCACTCATTAAAAAGGCAAACTGTGGCATATGTCTACCTCTACTTATTTGTCAATGTGTCCAAGTGTTTAAATGTTTTATTTCACTCACTTTACAACTAAATGTCACGGATAGCTTCTGATGTGTTAGCATCATGCAGAGATGAAAGTCTGGCAGCGGGCTGATGGTGGCCACATGGGACTATAAAACCAAGCTCTACTGGACAGTTTTGAAGGAGAAAGCAGGTCTCTGCAGACAGGTCCAAAAGTGATTTAGCCTGCTTTGTTCTGACAGTTTTACCTGTGAGGTATTTGGACCTTGGGAACTGCATTTCAGAACTGCATTTTATCATCATAGGTGCCTAGATGAAGGTTTAGTGCCTGAAAGGCTCTATTATTTAATACTTGCATTAGACTTGAGTGCACGGAGCCTTTCTTTCATTCATTTTCAGTTGTGTTGAGTGTTTTGGCCTTCTTGTAACAACTGCATTGTGTTGTGTGTGTGAGTGTGTGTGTGTGTGTGTGAGTGAAGTGATTTTATCAAATTGACTCCCACAGTCATGTTTTTCACTGAATTACGATGAATCTACAATACAATTAAATACAAATAAGTGTTATTGACTCTGTTGTATTTGACATGGGCAGTTCTCAGCAAATCCCTTTATCTCCAGCTCTCTGATTACTGATTTTGTGTTTGTATAGAAAGTTAAATGCCCCCCTCCTCTTCCTAGCCTTGAGCTGTGCTCTTTACCACTTGCAATTCAGTGTATTTACCAAGCAGCAACCTCTGTGGCTGTGAAGTGAAGCCAATATGGAAGTGCCAAAAAGGCTCCAGAAGTCAGTCAGTCTCTTCATAAGCCCCCATGTTAAAATGTTCAATTTCACAGCAGAAATAAACATGTTTACAGCCTGGTACAAAAATTTCCCATTCATGACAACTGTACTGAGGGTGAATTCAGCCCACCTCAGGTCCATCCACCAATTTAGCCGGTAGTGGAGGTGACGACGACCAGAACCAGCACATTTTGCACTTCAAAGCGGTTCTTCAGAAGCATCTGGGTGACGTCACAGATACAACATCCATTCCTCTTCTACTGTCTATGGTATTTACACATAGATGGTTACTTTCATGTCTTTTGCTGAGGCATGTTTCTAGGTTCCTTATTCAAAGCTTGACAACCATACTTCTGGGCTATCATTGTTCCACTCTTAGCTTTATGAAATACTCAGTGTTTAGTGGTGAAAAATGTAACTTAAAGTGACAGGAACTGTCACTTGGAATGTGCTTTGAAATCATACACATTAGTTAAGACATACACATAAGTCACACTTGGAATCCAGTAGAGTGTACTGAACTTTATTTTAATACCAGCGTCAGCACTGTCACCTAGAGAGAGCTCTGTGTACATGCTGTATGTTTGTATGCATAGGCAAGTCACATTGCTCCAAGTAATGCTGACAGCTGTGCTTTCATGAGGACAAGCTGGAAAGGTCGGCAGTAGCTTCCAACCACTCCGGCTCTCTTTAATCTCTCTGGAAGAAACATCATTCTGTCTTTAACGTGAAGTAAGCCCAAAAGCAAATTTGTGAAAAGAATCACATGCCCTGCTCGGTAGACAGGTCCACATCAGGTGTACACAGGTGCACAGAGACATAGAAACATAAAAACTTGCAACAGCTGGGGGAACTGATACTTTTTTGGTATTTGCTTGACACAAGAAGAATCAGAGACTGGTTTTATGTTTGTGTCTTGTGCGTAGGAGCCCAGTCATTTCCATAATTCTTCCTCCACAGCTCATCAATGAATACAGTGAGCATGAGGTTATGATGTTCTTAGAAAATGCATTAATCAGGCATTTAAACAGTGTCTCCTCCTAACAGACTGAAACTGAATGGATATAAATTTGTTTTGATAAGTGAAGAGATCTTCTCTAATGTCTTCAATGAAATTCCATCAACAAAATATGTTTTAAAATCCATTATTTAGGCAGCTTATGATCAAAATGTTCTTTCTTAGTATGATTATTTGTCAGTTGGTTCTTGTCATGGCGATTGTCATGATTGACACAGAAGTTTCCTGGATGATGTTACACAAGTGAGAAAGAAAAGCATTCTTGTCTGGAGGCATCCAAACTATCTCCTGTAAAATAAAATGAAACATAAAAGTGACTGTAGAAGTGAAAGGGGCAACAGAGGGCCAGTGGAGTAAGGACACTGGATGACAGGATGACCAGCTGGCTAGGAAATGCTGCCCGGAGAACAATGGAGAAACAGGATAGCTCATCAGGCAGGAAACAGCTGATCGGAAACAGGTGAACCGGCTGACCTGGAAACAGGAAGATTTGCTCTGTGGAGAAGGAGATGAAGTTTACAAAGAAATGAGCTGATGAATGATTGTAGACAACAAAACATGGGTTGGGTCAGCTGGCTTGGCTTTGAAGGTACCATCAGTATGGAATATCTCTTTAGTAACATCTAGTGGCAGTGGCAGAAAATACAACAATGTGCCTCCTCTGCACTTTGCTTTTGAAATCGGTGTATTATGATAATATTTTGAATAGCAGCCTGTACAACCTAAGTGTTAGACTGATTCTGACTCAGGCGAGGTGAGCTTGCAGTAACGTTAAATATGTAATATGTAATATAAGAATTGGCCAACTCATAACCTAACTGAGGTGCCAGGAGATGAACCTGGCTTACTATGTATGACTTTTTGAGACAGAGTGGTACTACAAGACAGCGTGGGTTAGGGCTAGCTGGGTAGATGGTAGATCTCTGCAACACAGTATATGTGTGATGATGTCAAAACTCTTCTTTCTTCATGTTGTATTGATAGTTTTAATTCATTTTTGAAGGTTTTAAGCTAAAATTACGTTTTGCACCTTTAAGATTTTAATATAACACGCTGAATGTTCATACTTTAAGTTCTGTATCTGACACAATCAGTCTACTGTTTGATGTTTCTATAATAATTATGACACATAGGGATTACATTGGTACATTTCATCAACAGACTTCACCCTGCTATCATACGTGGTGAAGAGCAAACTGAGTATGAAGGAGGCCTGAGATGTAGAGCAACTCCAGTAAAGGCTCAACGCCTGGGGGTGGTTCAGGGGAACTGAGAATGTGGAGCATTGATGAGCTGCCTGAATTTCAGCAGTTACTGGAATAACAGGGGAGTTATTTGAACCAGTTAATACTGCATGCAGCAAACAAGCAAGTCCTGAAATCCACAGTAGACCATGTTGAGGTTCACACTGGAAGTCTGGTAGCCCTGACAACTCAGTCCCTGTACATTTATGAGCCTACATCCTAAAGGAATACAGTGTGGATGATTTAAAAAAAAGAATCTGCACAAACTGTTTAATGTGTGCAGTGGTCTGGTTTGCATCTCTCAGATGTGGAGGAAATTGACTTAAAATGCAAATAAAGCTGTTATGCTATTCCTCACTTGGCAACAGATATGAGTAAGTGGGTGTTAGACCCACGAGATTCCTCCTTCAGTTCTCTCCGTGTGCGAGTTCATTTGGTGGTTAATTTTCATCAGCATAAACATTTTAAATGTGGTTGGTATACTGCAGAATTTATGTTGTTTTCCTACTGGTGCAAGAGATGGCTGACATATTGTCTTAAATAAGTGTTAAGTGATTGATTGTTAAGTTAAATAATTATGTCAAATAATAACACAGAGAATGGAAGCTTAAATAAATGAAAAATTCAGTTTTAATTCATTCTTTAAATTCATTTTGTAGATGCAATAATATAACAGCAATACCCAGATGTCACCATCTATAAATTAATTGCAACATTTTTATACGTTCAATACACCAAGAGGCAATTATAATATGATATATTTTTATTATTCCATAGTTAATTGGTACAATAGAAACTGTGATATGTTGAAACTATTTCTTTCTGCACTGAGTTATTACTAAAATAAAACAAGCTGCATGAGGAGAAGCTCACAACAAACAGACAAACTTTGAGCCAATATTTATTTTTTTCTGTTACCATGCAATCCATCACAACATAAGATTTTCAGAGAATAAACGTATCTACGTATACCATAATAATCTCTCATCATTCTACAGTCATAAAAAACTAAACAGGAACAGATGAAATCAGCTTACCTTTGCAAATAATGGCTCACACCCACAACTATACACTCTAAGAAGTATGTCTTGATATGTCACGGCTTGTTCTTTTTACTAAGCCGTGACATTTGAAATCAAATTCAAATGTCACGGCTTAATCTAAGACAGCACAGAGACAGTTTAGATGTAACCCAAATGGAAGGAAAAGCTTACTTTAGTAAACACCACAATGGAAAGTTCAAAACCTTCTTTATATGTAAGTCTTGTATTAAAAATGTTACTGAAGGAAAAGTAGCAAAATTAGCAGTAAAAAAGTAGTGATGTATCAAAAGTAAAAGTAATGACTAAGGAGTGGTCTTTGTCTCAGTGTTAAATTACTATTGCATATATATAAATCCATTAGCCATAACTGCCTATCCTTATCATCCTTATTATCCTTGCCTCTGTAAAGCACTATGAATTGCCTTGTGTACGAATTGTGCTATACAAATAAACTTGCCTTGCCTTGCCTTGCCTTGCCTTGCCTTATCAGGATAAAGTGGGGGGCTGGATCCCAGGTGAGATTGGGCAAGAAGTGAGGTACACCCTGGACATGTCGGCAGTTCATCACATGGCCAACTAATAGAGACAAACAACCATTCATACTCACATTCACACCTATGGACAATTTAGAGTCACCAATTAACCTACATGTCTTTGGACTGTGGGAGGAAGCACCAGGGAGTATCAGAGAGAACCCACACAGATTTGGGGTTCAAACCAGGAACCTTCTTGCTTGATACTGTTTGGTGTTTAAACCACTGCAATATGTTATATTGTACAAAACATCTCAAGTTTCAAGGCTTGATTCACTTTCAGCTCAGTTTAGAAAACTGTCTGACTTCTTTTCATTTCTAAAATAAATGTCAGGAAAGAAATCATCGAGCCAACACAAGGCTGACATTTTTTACTACAGCATTGATGAGAATTTATCTCGCACTGAATGTAAAATCTTAGATGAAAAGTAATGAGTAACCAGAGTTGTCAGATAGAGGAGTAAATAGTAAAAAAACAAGTAAAAGTCTAAAATATGCCAAAAATCTAATGCTAAGAAAAGTTAACATTACTACAAATATACTGCAAATGTAACTTAAAATAAGCAATGGTCCCCTCAATGAAACATCTGCTATGAACAGAAAAATTTCATGGAAGACAATTTGAATGACAGTCTAGTTTGTTTTTTTTTTGTTGCTGATGATGATTCACCCACTCTGTACTGGCATCATTGTATCCACGTGTTGAATGCAGAATCCATCTAAGAGTGGCAGATACACATGACTGACACTGCTTGTGAAAGCAGGGAGTGGGAGGACTGAAAAAAGCCACCAAGCTCTGTTCATTGTCAGAAAAGATCAGTGACAGTGTGAAAAATTGTAGAATTTGCAGGAATTTACTGAAGCAAATTGTGGCAAGATTCCATTAAAACGTCCTCGGCTGAACACACACAATTCTCTTTTTAACTGTGAAAATGTATGATAATGGATACATGTGTGTACATATTTGTTTTGGATCTTGTTGATTAATTAAATTCATGCAAAGTAAACACAGTTTGGAGTTGATTTGCCAATGCATTTGTCTCTGCAGGTTAACAGCTGTGGCTGAAATCTGACAACAGGTATGTTGGCATGTAGGCAAGAAAATGAAAGGCAGCCCACATAGACTTTGTAAAGAATATAATTAAACCATAATATATAAACTATTTTCAGCAAGCAATCAGCAATTGCCTGATCTGATCATTTGCAAACTTGTACAAAGCACTTTTGCTCAGTGTAGTACCAGGTAGTTTTTGTTTCCGCAGACTAACTGTAGAAGCAGATTTTACCTTTATGATGAATGGATAGCCTTTGGCTTACAAATTCTATTCAGCTAGACACACAATGCATTATTTGTCAGTCTAAATACAGTTGGGTTCTACAAGTGAAGTTTCCAGAATCAGCACAGGAGCTGCATCTGATTGTTGTTGCAGTTCAGCAGTAAGATTACCCAAATTAGTTTTATTAAGAGTAAACACACACTGTGTCTGTGATTGGTGTATTATGATTGTGTACCTTTAAACACCAACTCACTCTTCCTAGTCCTGGGTCTCCTTGTACTGGTAGATCTTAATGCAATGGTGCATGCTGTCAGATACTGCTAGTTGACCCTCACGTAGCAAGGTCAGGCCACGTGGACTACTCAAGCCCTGGCTTACTATGGGCCATCCAACTCCCTGTGCTGGGTATAACAGGACTCTGTGCTGGTCCCCCCAGTCAGCTACCAGCACATTACCATCTGCATCTATACAGATGCCCCACGGGCAGGACAGAACGGGTCCCATACCAGAACATACACCCAGAACTCTCACTGTGTTCCAGCCTGGCTCCAGCACTTTGATGCAAGGCACCCGACCTGTTTCATTGCCCCTTTCGGACACAGCTATCATGCCTGAGCTCAAGCAGGCTGCCACTAAGTAGGGCCGGTGGAATCCGGTCACCACTGTGCGCTCAAGACGGGAGCCTGTCTTAGGCTCAAGCTTTAAGGCAATGAGGGTACCTTTTCGGATATCAGCAACCAAGAACTCATCCAGCCTGGTTACAGTCACACCCCTGGGAGCCTCAAGCTCATCTTTCGCGGAGCTCATGCCTGACCCTCCAAAGGTCTGGAGCAGACGACCATGTCTGTTGAACACAAGTAAGGCTCGCTCAGCTGCACAGCTTAGAGCAATCAAACCCTTTGCACTGACAGCAAGGTCAAAGTAGTTCCGACATCGTCTTGCAGAGCCATCAGAAGTTGGGGAGGTCACTTGCTGGAGGACGTTGCCCCGGGGGTCAGTTACCTGTTTTATAGATTAAATCTAGTTTTAACATTGGTAGCAACTTCATTTGCTATACTACACAAACTGCATATTGTACATGTCTGAAATACATTTAACACATACCTGAACACGAGCATTTCCACAATCCACTATAAAGAGTTGTCCCTGTGGTGTGGCATGGATACCACTTGGCAGGGTAAGGTCAGCCCGACCTGAACCCTGCTTCCCAAACTGCCTGATCAGATGGACTCCTCTGGAGTTGAATGGTATCAGGGGTGGGTCTCCCTCCTCCTCCATCTCCAATAGGGCGGGTTCTCCTCTTTCTCCTCTGCCTCTCTTTGGTTCTTGAGAGGAACCATCTATGACAGACATGGATAAGGACCTAGCCACCAAGGGTTGTTTTGAGCCAGACACTGTGATTTTTTTCTGCGGCTGTTGCATATTGTGACTTCTATATGTAGGGTATGAAAGGGTCTGTCCCATGTCAGAGACCCTAGGCCCCCTATTGAGTGTTGGTGAGGTGGGGCTCGGGATAGAATTAAAGTTGCCACACTTCACCCTCCACACTCCGTGATCATTCGTCCCACCGCTGATCATCGGGCGTGTCTTATGTGTCAGATCCACTGCAGACTTTGATAGACGGCAATTGTAGTTCAAAGAGCCTCTGTTCATGTTGTAGTCATGCGATGGGCTCACAATGAAAGTATAGCTGGAGTCAAGGCTGTCTGTTGGGGATGGTGCTCTGCCAGAGTCACCATGGGTTCCTAGAGAGTGTTCATCAGAAGACTGGCTGAGGCATGAGTGAGGTCGGCCCCTGGAGGTGAGGTCTAGACAGCTTTGGCTGGTCAGAGATTCTCTTGTCATCCTGGAAGATGTTAGTACGCTGTTGCCATACTTTAAAAGTCTACTGTTAGAATCCTGACTCACTTTTCGTTTGTCTTCATTCTGACTGTCTAAACTCAGACAGTGACTCAGCTTAGCATGGTCCCTTCTTCGTTCAGGTGAGGGAGATGGAGATGGTTTCCTACCAGAGACCACAGTAAGTGACTTCCTCTGATTCCTGGGAGAATACTGTTTTCCATTACTATTCATCTTGTACCCTTGCTCCTTGCCTTCCGTATCCATGTTTTTAAGTACAGTAGGGACAGTCAGAAATACATCCTCTCCTTGTGGGTGAAAGGGTGCAGATTCCATCTCATCATCCTGGGATGATTCCCAATCAGAGTGTTCACACTTTGGAAGCCAGCGATGTATCTTTGTTGAGGCACACTTTTGTTCCTCCTCTGACTCCAGATCACTCCGGGTAGAGAGGCTGATTTTTCTGACAACCCTGCCTGTTGGTGAGGTCCAGCCCTGTCCTGGGGTGTTTTTTTCTCCCCCAGCACATTGATGGTTTTCGCCTTCACTCTGCATCTCATGTGAATGGAGAGCACACATCTGCCCCTGTGGCCCACAACCTCCAACATGCAGACACAGGCTTTGCTCTTGCACACGAATATCTCCAAAGGTGACAGCATTGGGTTGGGAGCTGGGTTTGAAGTTCACCTTCTTTAGGGAAACTGCGATTTCCCAGGGTTGTAGGAACTCTGAAACCTCCTTCAGCAGCAGGTTCTGGTTTGGCCCACTTTCATCTAGACCCAACTGTTGACCCACCTCCTTAATCTGCTGCTGAAGTTGGGCAAGTTTACGGAATCTTTGATCCAGCAGGGACTGGCTGACCCGGGCGGCTGCCATGTTCTCCCTCTGGACCTGCTCCAGATGCTGCTGAGTGTCTCGATGGTCCTGTTCCACTCTTTCTAGCAGGCGACGCTCTTCTCTGCGTGCTCCCAGGACGGCGCGCTCTATACCCCGCTTCACAGAGTCAGCCTCAGTTGCATGACGCTCTTGTAGACGACGCAGCTCTGCCTCTGCCTGGGCAAGGTCGCACTGTGCCTGTGTTGCCCAGCATGGAGGGGACTGAGGCAGAAGAGCAGGAGAAGGAGCCTCTGGATCAGTACTGGGGCTGTGGGCTTGGATAGGGGAAGTGGGATTGCAAGCCAAAGAACCCCTCGCTAACATCATGAAGGATGGATGGCTGGATGGATCTTGGGACTCGTTTTCTAGCATTCAATTTGAGTTCCTGCAGACATAATTAAAGGACATGGAAGATAAATGCACAGATGAACAAAACCACAAACAGAATAATGAACCATGGTATATCAGGTCATTCATATTTTAACAGGATAAATGAATCTGCTTTGCTTTTTCTATATTTAGAAACACTTAACTGAATCCAAATCACCCAAAGGCTTAGTTTCTGTAACCAAAGAAAGTCTCCTGCTGAAATTTGATTACCCAGCACAGAAAACTGTGCCAGTTACTTTCACCAAATCAGATAACTTTCAGTGTGGCTTACTGAGTCATGATCCTGAGGACCATTGTTGTCTTTGGCCAACACGGGTCAAAATGTAATGTGTAGCCCCACCATATTTTTCAACCGATGACCAAAGGCATTCCTCTAAGACTTTATTACCCCAAAAATAGGACATGCACAACAAATGTTCAGTTAGTTCTGAATTAATCATAATTTGTAATGAATATTTTGTACTTGTTCTAAAGATGAGTCATTTTAAGCAACACTATATAACTTTTCTACCATAAAATTTACAAATTTAATCATTTTGATGCTGATGGTGTCTGTCATTTGTACATCTGTTCTCACACTATGTAACTTTGTGCTCCGGAAATGATCCTTAATGTTTGGCTGCTGGCAAAATTGTTGACTCGTTAGTTTGTTATCATAAGAAATATAATTATAGAAAATACATGTGTAGAGCTGTCTGTATTGCATCAGCAGATAAACCCACCTGGTCTTAAATGAAATGCCATTCATATATATAATTTGTTGTAAGTAATTGAATACTCTTTTTAAGGTGACGTATTCTTTAAAATAGCTTACCAGGTACTGGAAGCTATTGTTATTCTTGTCATTTTTGTATGAGTGTATCCCACTCATATATAACCACAATATAGTTGCATATTTAAAGGGCAAATATGTGACAGGCACTCAGTCAAAGAGTGAAGTTAACTGAAACTGGCACTCTCTAATTTAGACTGGCAAAGGCAACTAAACAACCATTTAGTTTATTATTTTCAGCGGATTGGTCTTTTATTAGAGTTATGCCTGTGCTGCCAAGTGAACAGCTGCTTTTTGGTGGTTGAGGTGATACAGTTATTCAGGAGGCCATAAGTGAGACAAGGCTGTGGGCAGAGAGAGCCAGCTTAAAAGAAGTAGAAAGTTTGAAGTATTGCACTGAGAAATCTATTAGCATTTCAAATGGTGGCAAACAGCCAGAAGCATCCTGAGTGAGGGCGAGAGTGGGAGGTAAAGAGACAGCCCAAGTGTCAACACACAACAATACTTCTCAACTCCCCAGTTCTGCAAACAGACCCCGCTTTGATATTTTATTCATGAGCAGAACAAAGTGATGCAGAGAAATGGCATTGAAAGATGTCTGTCTCCATGTGATGTATTGTGATATTACTAACCCCAGGGAGCCATCATATAATAAACAGAAAATAGCATTCTTACTAGAAATACATCAGGAAGTTTATGGCCCCAAACATTTCATTTACAGGAATGGGTACGGGTGCCAGTGTACGCATGAAGACTATATAATGCTTTTACTTTTTGCTACTTATATATATATATTATATATATAAAGTATTCAGTCACGACTTCTGATACTTTTGAATTTGTATTCCTCAGTGGTCTCACAAGGACATTATATCTACTGAGGGTTTATTTACAAGTGGTTTCAAAATCCATACTGCTTCAATAAAAAACACTGAAAGTCAGTCAACATGTTGTAATTTATATTTGCTTTTATATCAGCTACGTCCAGTGAGTTTACCTTAACAAAAACAAAAGTTATACACAGGAGTCTAGAGAGTAAAATCAGATTTTACTGGCATTGTCATTTTACACATCACTTCAGAGCTGCATGACTGCCAAAGCAACAAGTCAATCAAATCAAATCTAATCAAATTTTATTTGTATAGCCCAAAGTCACAAAGTACATTTGCCTCAGAGGGCTTTACAATCTGTACAGGGAGTGACACCCTCTGTCCTTAGACCCTCGGTTCGAGTGAGGAAAAACTTGCCCACAAAAACCCTTTTAACAGGGAAAAAAGGTGGAAGAAACCTCAGGAAGAGCCACATTTTTAAGCAATATTACATGAGAGGGTGTGCTTTACTGTCATTATTGGTATGTCAGTGATGCGGTTACAGTATACAAGAATTACCAACTTAAATAAACATTTTTTTGCTCGCTGTTCCCATGCCAATATCCATTTCCACGGAGATGCATTTGGTCTGACTTATAACTGTAGACTCTCTCAGAAGACTCAAGATTCAAGCACATGTCATCTAAATGTCTAGTTGACCAATCAATTTGCCAGAAAAAAAGTTTATTTTAAGAGCAAATTGCCCTTGTATTATTATAAGTTGGTAATTGTTGTATAACCACAATATTACATGAGAGGGTGAGCTTTAACCTATTGGCACTGATGCTAATAACGTTAAAACACATCCTCTTGTGTGATATTGCTTACATTAATGACTTCTAATTGGCCATGTCTTCAGTTCATTTGATATTTTATGATTTTAGATTAACTGTTGCAGTGGACACATTTAGCAGCTTCACTTTTAGCCATGTGAAAGACCTTAATTGTCGTCCAAAAACACATCAAAGAGCCGCTGACAGGTTCCTTTATTACCATGAACACATTCACTGTAGTTAATTTTGCATCAGCCCTGCCTCCACCGTCTGATGATGTAATTACTCACCAGATCATCAGATGTGTATTAATGTGTTGTATTATTAATGTAATTATGTAATGTATTATTAATCCGCAGATAAAAATAGTCTCCAACAAATGCACTGTTGCTCTTTTTTGAAAATGGAATTTTACTGACCAAGACTTACATCCTCAGCAAGAACCAAAGAAGTCCTTGATTTCAGATTAGATGGACACATGGGTGCTTTTCTTGGCATTTGCTGATCATTACAGCATAAATGCACATGTCAGTCATGTAATCAAGCACCATACAAACTACTACTGTTTGGACACATATTTGAATAAGGGGCAACAGCAGATTTATGTGTATAATACCACTAACATCAAGGTAATATAGTTGAGCATTTGTATTAACAATTAAGAAGCCTTCTGTAAGTCTACTCTCTGTGGTATGAGTTACTTACACATTACTAATTAAACATTCTGAAAGTATCTATTCTTCATATCAGATACTTGTACTTTTGATACATTTTTTTTAATTATTATTACCTAAAGAATAACAAAGGCAGATTTTTTTTTGTTATTGTGGTGTAAATACTTGAATTTAAGGAATGGATTTTGAGTTTTCTTCCACCAGCAGTGCCGGTGAAGTTATTTCTGTTGGAGACATGTGACAGATATATCTGAGGCTCAGTGCCAGTCCCATCTCTTTGTGTCACAGCAGACCAGGTTTCCACTCACATTACCAAACTACATTATAGATGAGGAGGGTCCAGTTGCTCATCTTCTGAGTGCTGTGGGATAACTGGGTCACGTCAACAGCAAACCAGGATTACTACTACATGTCTGACTCCAAAAATAAGACTACACTTTAGAAGTAAATGGAACAAAGTGCAATATTTGTAAGACATTTGTAAGAAACCTCGCTGAACCATTTTCATTTTGACAACATCACACAAACTAGAAATGAACTCAAGAAACGCCCGAAATGTATTTTTTCTAAAAAAAACATTCTATCTGATCTTGTACAATAATGTCAAACACAGATCTATGGCTGAGTCTTACCTGTCATCAGGTACCAGTGCGGCTACAACCCCATGCCCTGCTCTTCTTTAACACATCTCCACACTGCCTCACTTCTCCCATCAACCTCTGGCCCTCCCTTTTGTGCCGTTTCATCTCTTGTTGGCTGTTGCTAGGACACCACCAAGGTGACTCCAGTTTCCTCTGGATGCAAACTCAGCCTGTCCGTCCACAATAGACATTTTTCTTGATCTTCAATCGGGATACTTTATGCATCACTTCCTGCCGTGTCTTTGAGCGAATAGCATTTTGAAATTGAAACAAGAAAGAGAGTCAGAGTGGGAGGAAAATTCATTAATAACACAAACCACACAGCTGATGTCTGAGGAAGCAACACAACTTTATGCTGTGGAATACACTCATAGCTTTGTGTAGACGTGTTTATGGCAGAGAATTGTTCCTGTTATGGCCATGTGCATTAAATATTGATTTCTAGGGTCGGTTAGCATGCTGCCTTAGTTTTTGGCACACACTCACTCCTGAGTCTGAGCCAGTTCTTTCTGCACAGACTTTGTATGCTCTGAGGTATGTGTATGTGGAAAAAACCTGGTGACTGGGACTGAAACTAACAACAATTTGGAATCAGTTCATCTAGCAGTTTACATCCATGTCTGTCAAGACAAGAAGGAATTGACTTTAAGGTATTGAGTGTATTGAAGTTATCACCATACTGACATGATTCCAATGAGAAACATCTATTTGTACAATCGAGTAGAGGAATGATAGAGACCGTCATCTCCTGAAGCTCAACATCAGCAAAACCAGGGAGCCTGCACTCCACTGAAATGCTTCAAATATGGATGCTGCAGCAAAAAAGCTACAAATTCTAAAAAGCTTCATTCACTCCTTCAAGATCTGAGTGATCACCACCAGCATCAAGGTGGGCACTATAGACTGTATAAAACATGGACGTAGTTCTTTGTGATGTCACCTACAGGTTTCGTTGTGAAGCTCAGTGTGGTGGCTCTGGCTGTTGCCATTTTGGCAGCCCTGCCTTTGCTGCCTGCTGGCTAATTAAAAAAAAAATAATAATTTAAAAAATGGACAAAGATGTAAAGCGTAGGTGGAGGTGAAGTGGGCTGAATGTAGGCGGCTTGCTCAAACAAGCACATTTCATTTGAAGGTGAGTTCATGTAAATCCACCCTCAGTACAGTTGTCATGAACGGGGAAATTAGCTACAGAGACCAAAACTGTACCAGGCTGTAAACATGTTTATTTCTGCTGTGAAGTTAACATGAGGACCTATGGAGACTGACTTGAATGGACAGATGACCAACCTGAAATCATCGAGCCACAGCTGTTGCCTCCATCAAGCATCAAAATGCTTGTCACCACCCAGACTACCTGTTCTGTCCAACAGTGCAAAACTCAGCAACGCGCACAGCGATATTAAACGCAGTAAATCACACTGGAGGAGCTGGATCAGTGCATGTGTGTCTCTGTCATTTCACATCTGACTTGAACTCCTTCAGCAGTGAAAGATGAACCCACTCCGGTCCACAGTTGCCTTGACACAGCTGCATTCATCACTCTGCTGTTTTCTTCCTCCTCCTCACCAGTAATGGAGGAAGAGAACAAGAACTATTCATTCATCACCTCTTTACAGGTGTCAAAACACAATTAACAAGCAGAAACCATATCTTGGTTTCTGCTTCTCATAACTACGTGCCTCTCCTGGTTTTTGAAAATCTATAAACGATTCTCCTGAAATAAAACTGAACCAAGGCTAGTGTGCAGGGAAACATGCTCAGTGCATGCTGGGATGGCTGCCAGCTCCCCCATATGGATCAATAATGAATGAACTCTGCTTAGTATTTGTAGTGAGCATGTTAACATGTAGTCAGTCTTTTAACAGTGCTTACTTCAATAAATAAATACTTGACGCTAGTTTTTGTTTGATTTTTGTTAAAGATCATTATGTAACTTCTCTACCATAAAATAACAGATTTCTGCTCTTGCACTATAACTTTGTGTCTCAGGTTGCGAGAAGTACGTAATGCTTCATGGCACTATTTGACTGATTTTGCAGAGAAAATGTTTTCTGGTTTTCCCTCTGATGTCCGCCGGCTGCCGCGCCACAACTCTCTGTGATTTACAGAGTTTCCTGATGGACAGTGAAGTAAACTGCTGCCAACTGTAGCTGCTGTTAGCTAATGTCAGCTCAGTTTGTTACCTGGGCTGCCCGGACTGTGAGCTCAAAACACCAGGAGGGGTGGTAGTGTTTGTACCACAGGAGGTTTGGATCACTGGGAAGAAGAAGATGAGATTTTCAGGTGGAAACTGACAGGGGAGCAACGCTGGTGTCATGCCAAAATTGGAGCTGGGCAAGCGGACAAGACTGAAAAGGACGTTGACCGAAGACGCTAAGAATAGGGAAGGAGTAAAAGAGTAAAGTCTGGGACTGACTTTTAGTGGTTGGTGAGAGCTTGGTGAAATAAAAGGCTGAAAGACAGACGCTGAGCTGGGCTGACTGCTGTTGGACTAGTCAGTAACATTAGCTGCTGCTATATCTGCTGTTGGTGACCTTGTTTGGTGTTTGTCTGTGAGCAAAGTTGTCAAAGTAATGTAACTATAACAAATACACATGTACAGCTGTCCATATTTACCACAGTGGGATGACACTCGGAAACTGGGGGTGTTAAATCGCAAAAATCCCAATTCCGACGTTACGTAATGTAACGTTTTTGGATGGTTTCACCTCGTCAGGCCTGAAAAAAATCTAAAAATAAAACACTTCAATTCATACAGTCACATGACAACAAAGAAAAGACACCAGGACAAATGTGATATTGCTAGGCAAAGAATTTATAAATTAATAAAAACATTCCCTTTGTAGTGTTCTTCTGACAGCTTTTTCCCACCTTGTATTTTTGTCCTTTTTTTTTTCTGATGATTTCAAAATATAGAAAAATATTTCTGACAACATTCATCATTACATTATTTTTTCGCATGATTTTCATTTTGTCCTGTTGGTTATTTCACATACCTCTGTATTCCTGACCCTTTTTGTGTGTTTTTTTTTTTACAGTATTTACACATTCAATCCACGTTATCTTTCAGCTTCAACCCGGGGGACACCAGAGCATGATTTGCATAGATCACAGAGGAGAAACCAAAAGTCAAAGCTTCAAAGAAAAGGAAAAGTGAGAGGATACATTACATCCTGCGATGAGCATTACAAATCAACACGTGAAAAATCTTTTTTTTTTTTTTTAAACATGGCACGACACGTGCAATCAGAAATCAGGTGTGAAAACAAGTTTTTGAGCAGAATCCCTTCACATGAAAGTTAAAAATGCCAAAGCGGTTTCAGTTCCGTCCAAACTGTCAAAAACACTTCCAGAAATCAAACTAACAGGACGTGCATTCAACTAAATGTGCTGCAAAGGTAAAGTTGGAGTCTGGCACACTCAGCTGCTGTTAGAAAACATTTTTTTCACCCACTCTGCGCTGTGTTGGAGTGATGGAACAGCCAATCACAGCCCACCCTCGAACAAAAAAGGGGTGCGCCGTAATTCAGATTCAAATCAAAGTCAGTGAACATTCGCTGTGTGTTTGTGCGTAACCTTGAATATACAAAACACAGAAACTCAAACATGCTCTGAATAGAAAACTAGAAAACAAGTGTGAATTTGAAAGATGCAAAGGATTTGAAACTCAGAGACAGATTTGTTTTAGTGTTCAAGTATTTCTGTCTGAAACACACAGCAGAAATAACAATAAAAAAAACAAACATAAAATCTGTGATATGACAACATTTTCTGGAGCATAAATTTGGGTCTAACCGTTCACCACCGTCTGTCAGTTAAAAGAGTCAAAAAAAAAAAAAAATCAAACTCAGAACAAACAAATTGAGTTTAAGCTGAGGTGAACAAGAAAACAGCAACCACCGCGCCTCAGATGTCCCAACCCATATACATTTTGAGGCACCAACTCGTCATAGCCAAATCGATTCATTTAACGGTTTATTTTTAGTCTTGCTGACAGTTCCCTGTGGCCATTATAGCAGTAACTGCAGCTGAAGACATTCCTGCATCAGCACAGGCATCCAGCCGCGGTAGCTGCTGTCAAAAAACAAAACAAAATCCCTTTTCCCGAATTTAAAGAATTTTAAATGGTGTTTGCGCTGTCCCCCCGTCCACGATCTGTACTGCCATTAGGAGGGCTCACCCAGCTGTTCATTCTCCATAAAGCTAGGTACTCCGTCACAGTAACCATGTAGCCTCACACTGTGGGCGAGGTGGGTTTTTTTAATATCATCTCTAGTCTAGTCCGGTCTGTCATGTCAGCTTCCCTGGTTGGAAATAATCCCTTATAAAAACAGCCCATTACAAACTTTGTCATATCTTTGTATTCTTAAAAATGAAATACAAGTAAACAAAAAAAAAAAGCTCAACACAAACACTAAGCGATTAGTGAAAATGTGCCAAAATAATTTTTAGCCTCAGAGGGCCAATGCCGTTTCAGTTCTGAAGCTTCCCTTTTAAAAAAGAAAAAAAAACAAAACAAAACAAAAAAAACCTTGCTCCAGCTATTGATCTTCAGGAGGGCCAAAAAAACCTTTTCAAGGATAATTCAGGTTTGGCTATAAATTCAGAGAGCACAATTTTATCTGAATGTTTGGCGTTCTTCAACATTTCCTCGGATTTTGTCCCGTGTAACGTTTACTGTTGCAGATATTGGCACCTTTTTTTTCGTGGGGTTATTTGAAAGCACTTAACATTTAAAAAGTGCTGCATGAAGTTCAGATTGCATCTGTGATTATTTACTAAAGTTTCAGGTACTGTCAGAGAGATAGTCTTTGGTGTTCACGAATGTGTCACAGAAATAAAGAAGACTGACCCGAACAACCCTACATCTTCAATGAAAAGAACTGAGAAGCTGTTAGCGTCCTGCTCAAAATACAACCCATATTTAACAGAACTGTTTGTAATAAAAACTCTTTTCTTAAAAAATACTACGGTGAGTGTAAAAGCAGAGGATCCTGCTGAGGTTTCCTGTGCAAGACAACCATGAATCTTGTTTGCACGCATGTACAGCAGACTAGGTGAACAGATGGACGGACGGACGGCAGTGGGTAAAATACAGAAGTGATTTCTCTACCAATTTAATTATCTGAGAGGAAACATTCAGTGTGAAATGTGTCCTTGTTGCCTTCGATGATCTCTGCAGGCACCAGGATGACTCATGAACCACTAAAACCTAATTTTAACTCAGCACTGTTGCACAAATTCAAAGAACACTTACTCTACACTACTTCATTATTTCATTAGAAATCTGGCCTTAATGGGCATGCTCTTACCTAACTTTAAAAATCTTAAGTGGGGTGTTACGAAATGTGTCTAGAAATCCCATAGAAAAGTGAGTTACATGTGTAATGAAGAAGTACATTTACAAACTATGGCTTTGACAAGTTCACAGAAAGATGAACAGTCAAAACATGACGTGGTCTTCAAATTCGAAAGTTTAACACTTTGTAGGATGGCAGGAGTGTTCAGCAGTTTCTCAACTGCTAAAAGTCGAGAGTATGGCTAGTATGTGCGAAAAACCAAATGATTCACAAAAACAGGTCGAAGTGTATGGAAGTGTACTGCCGCCAACACCAGACAAATAAAAGTTTATCACTGTCACATACCCTGTAATGTATGACATTAAACTGCAGCACACATTACGTGATAATTTCTACTGTTGAAGCGTGAGAGGTTTCCACGGGTCCGCATTATAACAATTACATAAACTTTTCAGGTTTTAACGTGATAAAGTAAAAATGTTCATGTTATCATGTGATGAAGTTGGAATATAAATGATGTTATATGTGAACTGTTATAATGTATATTGTTATAAAGTACAAAGCTCCACGTTATCAAGTGAGAAATTGGATCACGTTATAATGTGTTCTATTTGTAAAACGTGAACCATTTCCTCGGGTCCGCTTCCGCCTCTGGCCGAGACCAACTTCATGTTACAATATGACTATTTATACTGTAAAGAAAAAAAGTTTTGCGTTAAGAGTGATAAGTTAGAAAATAATAAACATAATCATGCTATAATGTGAAACGTTTAACGTTATATGTATAAGATTTCTCTGTGTCCACTTCCGCCCCCCTCTGCCGGAGACCTTATCACGTAACGTGGAACATCTCACGTTCTAAAAATAAATTATCACATAATAGCGTGAAACTTTTCACGTTACAGATGATAACTATTGATACATTTTTATTTTTCTGATATGGCAGTACGCTTCCCAAGTAGTGGTTTAGTAATGGATTTTTGCATTGCAGTCAAACAGGCGATTCTTCATTTTACAGGTTCTCAATATTTTCTGATCCTTAACCTGTGGAATAAAGAACGACCATGTTCTACAGCACGCGACAAAAGAAGTTGAAAGGGATTTTTCTTTTTCTTGGCAAATGCTTTTAACACTGTATGGCTGCGACTTCATTCAACCTCGAGACACGAGAAAATAAATTAAACTCTGATCCCAACACTGGCACTGACTCCTCCACATCCTCACACATAGATTTCACACTTGGTACCTAACAATGAAATGAACAGACAGTAGCTGTTACACTAATAAAAAATGGGTGTTAGTGTGTTAAAAAACAAAATAGCAGCATGTTAAGCTCCAAGTTGAACAGCTGTATGTTCAGTTTGGCTTTTCTCACCCAAGAGAGGCGAATTTGAAGGTAACTAACAGGAAAAAAAGTGAAATGTAGATCGCTTCATCGTTTAGCTTGCGGCCCAAAGATCTGTTTAAAGTCAGTGAATGCCTCATGAGGACCTTTTTTAACTGTCAGTTCAAAGTAAAAAGGAAATCGTGCCGATGAACCGCAGAAGTAAAATCTTTTTTTTTTCCCTCCTTGCAGACTCTCGGATCTTTTGAAAAGACTAAATGACACAGAAGGTATGAATTGTAAAGCGGTGCTGTCTTTTCAATCCCACAGCCTCTCTCATGGCAACAGGTGAATGGCTTACTGATGGCCTGAAGAGTTGGCGTCATTCGTACACACACACACACACACACACACACATACACACACGACTAAAGACACACCTGCTCGCTCCTGTCGCTGATATGTCTTGACTGTTTTGGTGCAAACGTGTTTCAAACTTAATGATTTTTGAAAAACAAATGGTGTTAATTAATTCTTGCAACACGTGTGGCCGTCGCGCTGACTCACAGGAGAGAGAGAGTGGCACTCTTGACTCACCTGTGTTCCAGTTTTCATCTCTTTCATGGTGATAGTCTGTGCAGCGGTGCAGCCTCTCCAAAATAAAAATAGACACTTGAGATGTTGCCAGGAACACTCGCTGTGTTTTCTGTGAGCTTTCATTGCTCGGCCAATCTTCGAGCTCTGGGTGCCCAAAGCTCACTGGATCGACCAATCCGACCCCATTAAGTGATTTTTGGTGATCCTTCTCCCCTGTGCTGCACCTTTTCAACTCAAAAAGATAGAGAGTATCGACTAGCACCAATATGTGCACCTAGAACTTTTTATCTGTGGCTTTACCGTGACGTGGTATGTGTATGTACAAGCTCCCTAATCTCACACAATATTTACTGAGATTTTCTGTGTATAGAATGTAAATATAATACATGATATGCACAATATCACAGAAGTTTACAGGTAAGGGAAATTCTTCCAGTCCTATAGGTGTCCTATAATGATTTTGGTACAAAAACGCCACAATCAGACGACCCGGAAAAGTCTCAGTGCTCCGGTCCGTCCTCTGGTGAGGAGAGAATCTTTTTTTTCCAGCCTAAAAAAAAACAAAACAAAAAAAACAGAGGCCGTCTACTCCTCTGCCCCCTGGCTGTGAGGGAAAGGCAGAGTGACGGCGTGCTCTTGAGCCAGGGCCGCCAGCTCCTTGAGGAACTCGCAGAAGATGACGGCGCAGTAGACGGCGTTCTTCACCCGCAGCGCCTCCGCCTGCTTCTCCAG
Organism: Larimichthys crocea; assembly: GCF_000972845.2. Classification (NCBI taxonomy): domain Eukaryota; kingdom Metazoa; phylum Chordata; class Actinopteri; family Sciaenidae; genus Larimichthys; species Larimichthys crocea. The sequence continues at coordinate 23,905,164 of NC_040011.1, forward strand.
GCTGGAGGCCCCTGCGACTGAGCCGCCCCTGAACAGGGCGCTGTGCAGTGATTGGCCACCGTCCCGTACGTGTGCGAGGGCCAGCTGGGCGGCGTGTCGAGCCCGGGTCGGGCTGTTGGTGTGACGGAGGATCAGGTCACCGAGAGATGGTTTACGACTTTTCACTGGAACACAGAAAAAAATGTTTTAAAAAAAAAAAACGGATCAATGAAACGCCCACACCCACACACACACACACACACACACACACACACAGTCCTCACCTAGTGAATCGGAGCGCCGCAGGGGAGGAACTGCTGCAGGCGACTCAGTCCAGTCCACTTTTCCTCGGGCCACCAGGTACTGCTGGGCCTTCTTCAGCATGGCCGGGAAGTCCTCATGGGAGGCTGCGAACGCCTCGATGCGGTTCTTCACGGAACCTAAAACCTGAGATGAGTCGAGGAGATAGAGTTTGTCGAGTTTTAATCTTCATAAAGCAGCCAGCTTGTTTCTGACGCAGAGGGAAAGAGCTACGGTCTGAAGCTGCACTCAGTCCCCAGAGGCTGCAGTGATCGTTACACTCCACAGTATGAAATGTCCTGAGGTGTCGTGTGTATTAGGCTCAACTCAGGACAGAAATCACCTCTACCCTGAGGCTCTGAGCGAGGAGCTGGAGGGAAAAGGTCATGGAAGTCATTTCTATATTTACTTATGGATTCAGTATGTGTGTGAACGAGTCACTCTCAGACTCAGTCAGACTCAGATTTAGAAGCTGGTGCGTGAAATCAAAGTCAGAACACAACAGGTAGAGTATCAGAGCTTAGTTTGACTGCTCTCAGCGTCTGATCGGTGGCTACAGCAAGACGTCAGGCTGTGTTTTTTTTTTTTCAAAAGTTGGAATCCAGCTCAACTTCTCCTCTGCAGGATGCTGCGTTTGGTGGACAAACGCGCCACTATGAATGGAAAAACCTGCGTTTTCACCACGATGCCGGATGCTGTCTGAATGTGGCCCAATTAAAGGGTTTTATGTGTGGACCACACATGCTGCCTGGCAAAGCTCTAAAGCCTGATTGGTCCAGCTCACCCACCTCATCTGAGGTGACGTGATAAATACTCGGCCAGTTTGTCAGTCACTCGCCTCGTCACACTCTCAGCCTTCAAACTTGTTAACTACCTGGTGTGGTTCTGATTACAGATCACACACACACACACTCCTGTTCTGACTGCTCGGTGTGTTTCATCAGGTGAGCTCTGCTTTGAGTTCTTTCAGTTTAAATGAATGTAGATTATTTTATTGTGGTTACATTTCTTCAGACCGGTTTTCTCTGTAGTTCCACTCATTTTTTTGTATGTGTGACTTATCTACAGCATGAAACAGCCACTTACACTCGCTCACACTTCTGTCTTTGGTTTTTCGAGTGTGTGCAAACATGGACTTTAAATTTTGGAGATGAGTGATTTGCCTTTTTTTTCTGCTCTACATCCAGCGACACATTCAAAACAAGCTGCGGCTCTCGTGTTTACACTCGAGAACAGCTATCAGTGCTAGCGATCCCTGCTGAAGTGTGGAGAAGGAGACGGGGATGCAGAGCTGGATCTGGGTGCCAGGTGTAGAAAAGACGGCACAAACTTTGTGTACCGTCTCTCCCTTATGAGACAGATATGCTAACGGCGCTAACCAGGCTACAGAGGGAGTATGAGACAGTGCAGAATCTCAGAGACGTGGCTGAATGAACTCACTGAGGAAGGTACGTCACACAGCGAAGGAAACGTCTGTGGACTGCAGGCTGAGGACTCAACCTTTTATACGTGGGGCGTCCACTTAACCAGTTGAGCCACCAGGCCATCCCTATTTGTTCATTTAATTATTTATTAACGAGTTTTTTTATTATAAGTTCTTCTGAACAAACAACAGGCCTGATTTTCTACAAAGCTGGACTGTCGAGTTTCTAAGCACATAAATAACTTTATTTCACTGAATCCATCTGGTTCATGTTGCTTCCTCTTCTCCTTCGTCCGAGGTGGTGTATCTTAGAACATGCACAGAAATAAAATATGGATAAGAAACTCTATTCAAATGCATTGTGGGACTGATGCTTTTGGAAGAGACGCTTGCACAGAAGTGAGGTGGGCTGGAAGTGAACGACACTGCCTAAAAACAGCGACAGACTAAAAACTGTCACCGCTTCAAGTGGAAATTCAGTACAGTTTGTACCGAGCACCTGGTTTAGAAATTCAATGGGGAGCATGGAGAGCACTCCTCGGCCAGCACATCACAGGTTTTTGTACGGCGAGGCTGTACCTGGATCAGTGACTTGACGCTGGGTTGGAAGACCATGTTGGTGTTGAGCAGGAAGGAGCGTAGGAGTGGCTGAGGATAGCATGCCAGCTGGGCCACGATTCCTGTGAGCAGGATGTTGACGTATAGCGAGTTTTGGAGCATGTTCTCCAGCTTGGCAAACAGAACCACCATGAATGGACCTGCGCGAGGAAAGATTGATACAAGAGAGACACAACTTTAGCTCAGCTGCGAGTGAACAAGCGACGGATGAAACCGTGGGCGTGTTTGACAGTCTCTGCAAATATCTGATATGTTGGTAAAGAAGCTGTCAGACGCTGATCAACAGAACAGCCTGCAGACTTGAGACAGGGATAATTCAACTCTCAAACTCTCAGCCGTCCCCTCGGAATTCAGCACTTTGACTTGAAGAATTCTTTAGCGTTAAGATGGGTACTGCTGCTAGAAAAGTGATTCAAGTGCTGTTGAAGCGTGAAGCTGGTACTCAGACTGCTGCCGTGCATAAGCAGCCTTCAGTGTGCGCGGCAGTGTGATGAATACCTGCGCGTGGCAACTCACTGCTTCTTTATGGAGGCCGATGTGTGTGCTCGAAGTGAAGTCACCATGAGGCGAGTGACACAAGCGTACCTCCAACTGGCACCGACTTACTGAAGCCGCGTGTATTACCGGGGACGTCCAGAAATAACATGAACAGTTTACAAAACTACAACCAACAACTTAAGGACTTTTAACAGTGTCCCCCTGCACGGTATCAGTGTGAGTCTCACCTGTGTACGGCTGAGAGGCAGGCTGGTTTAGTGGTCGTGCAGGACTACAGAGGCCCACCGCAGACCCTTCTCCCTTTGCGTCCCCCGTCAGCTTCGCCTCAAGGGCCGAGGACAGCTGCTGTTCCTCCTCCTGCCGCTCAGCAGATTGGGGCTCCCTGGCAGCTTCCTCCTGCTGGCAGGCTGCTCTGCTGCGCTCCTTCACCCGGTCCTCCAGCTCCCTCAGCTCCTGGGTGAAGGCCTCGATGCTGATGCCCTGACCGTTGGAGTCTACGGGGAGCTGCGGTTCTCCCGGCACCTGCTCCAGCAGCTCCTGGAGCAGGCTCTCTACAGATTGCGGCGCCTGGTTGGCTTCTGGAAGATCTGAGGATGCACTGTGCGTGTTTGAGGTGTCGCTGGTCTGCAGTTTGGTGTCGGGCGCCGGCTGGGTGATGGAGCTCTGGTTAGGGCACAGAGATTTGGCGTCGCTCATTTCACTGTTGCTGAAAATGGACTGTGGGAGAGGTGTGCAGCTTTGAGAGGGGCAGGTGACGAGGGATCCGTTCTGATTTGCATTTTCGTCTAAATACTGCTGCTCCCCCAAGTCTCTCTTCACTTTCTTTACCTCCAGTCCTCTGTCCCGACTGTCTGAGCAGCCGTCCACCTGCCCCATTGTTCCGTTATACATGGCCTGGTAGCTAACAGTGATGGCGGACGTTGGAACGTGGGGAGCTGGGGACGAGGCGGCGTGAGAAGTCGATAAAGTTGAGGCTGTAGACGATGAGGAGGAGGGGACGAGATGCGGTACAGGCTTTGGCAGGAGCTCCTCTCTCTGCAGGCTGCGTTTCTTGGAGCGGGGCGTGAGGCTGATGCAGTTGTTTTTGCCGATCGTGACGTCCCACTCTCCGCTGTCCCGCTCCGAGCTGCTCCACTCGGAACGCGCCGCCGCCACGATGGCCGACCTCCGCTGGCCTGGGGGAGTGTTACTGCTTCCTCCCTGGTGGAAGGAGAAGTGCTCGGGGAACATCGCCATGGAAGGGTTGGAGGTAGGGGGTGGTGGGGGCGGAGGGACTGTGTTTGGGGAGGGGTTTTCTCCATCGTATGGAGCCGACCAGTCACGGCAGGCCCAGGAGCAAACCTCTATGCCCCGCCGGGCGTCTCGGAGATACTCCAGGTAACCCGAATCCCAGTCCAGACACTCTGTGTGAGCCTGCTGCTGGTGCATGGGGCTGTCGGGGGACATGGGGTGGGAGCTGGAAGAACCCGACTGCAGTGGCTCCATGCCGGTGGGAGTAGAGGGGCCCCCTCCTCCTCCTGATCCACCTCCACTGCTCTGTTGGCGCATGAAGAAGGCTAAGCGGGATGGAGTGCTTGGTCTGGGCGGGGCTGGAGACTCTGTGCTGGGACTGTTCAGAACTGAAGGGAAACAAAACACAGTTAACTCTAACACCACTGAGAAGTTTACATCACATCAGATTTACTGGCTTCATGCTCACGTGAACTTTTACCTGTCATGACAATTCATGATTTGTGCTGACTGCCTCCAATAAGAACAAACACGCATCACACACCACACCTCCAAAATCATCGGTCCTCCCACCGCCAGCCTCTTAGACCCTAACAGTAAAGCCATCACACACATGACCACAGCCGCCCCCTCGACTCATCCTACATCTGACTCTGTGACTGCAGATAGGAGCACGCTATGGCAGTTTAGTCTCTACTTATATAGCAGCTCTGAACAAAACACCCCTGCAATCATATATTCCTGGTTTTTATTTATATAATTTTATCATTGCTATTTTTGCTAAATTCTATTCATTGTTGTCTCCTGCATGTTTGCATGAAAGGTGCCATAAAAACAAACAGAAGTATTTTAAGACATCAGAGATTACCCCAGCAGCTCATTTAGACCAGATTAGTTTTTGCTGACAACGTGCTGCGTGCAGCTAACTGACGGTTAGGCCAGCCCTGCAGAAAACAAAGTCAAATGTAGCGTCACAACACACACACACACACAAGGAGAGTTGAGGCCAAACCAAAACACAGCTGCTAATGTCCTGGGTGCTGCCCACAGGCACGTTTACTGCCTGTTTTCAGTCTATGTCTAATTATCCAAGTAATGCATGGAACAAGAGGCAGAGACTATTCCGAAAAATAATAATTAGAATGTTGTAAATGTTTACAACCGCAGCTGTGAGCGTGGACTTCTCACCTTTGCCCCAGAACGCGTTGTCGTCGTCGCGCTCAGCAGGGGGCGCTGCGTTCTGCCGGCAGCACTCTGGGATCAGTGACAGAAACTTGTCGGCTGACTTCCCGTATATGTCAGTCTCCCGGATAGCACGACGCTGACTCAGCATTACGTGGGTACAGGGCAGCAAATACCTGGAAGCAAACCACACACACAGACACACACAGACACACACACACACACACACACACACACACACAAAATCATTTAGATTTACATAGCTGTGTTTTCAGCCTGTGTGTGGTTTGTGTTCTGGTCAGCTGACCAAAGCTGCAGTCACAAACTTTAGTTAACATGTTCTTTCTTTAATTCTCTAATTCTCTCTAATTGATGAAATTCCAGGCAAAGTTGCAAAGCTGGCAGTGGACGTGTTGTTTTATTCCTGAGGATTCAAAAATTAAAGAAGCCAAACGGCCCTGACAAGTTCACAAAATGTTTGAATGAGAAACGAGGCACAGATTTAAAAGGGGAGTGCAGATAAACAGCTACGGCTGGATGCGTGTTTGCAAATGAAATGAGCTCGTTAAAAACCTAACACTCGAGAAGTCCTGCTTTGGTGAGCAGACCTGAGAACGAGCTGCAGCATGACATCTTCACAGTTCAGGGAGAGAAGAGTCCTGAAGAGGCTTAACGACACCATGCAGAGCTGCAACACACAGAGACGAGGAAACAAAGTTAGATCCAAGGAGAGAATACAAACAGGAATATGACACTCTCAAAAAAAAAAAATCAAAAAAAATCTGAACCTCTTGACTCCCCATCATGACTTCACTTCATGTGACACATTTCAAGGTGTTTTTACAGGATAGGTGGGAAACTGATCCTGCTGTGATAAAAAGTCAGCAAACAAAAGGCTTTACTTACCGTTTCTATCAATGACCAACTAACCTTCTCTGGTCATGTTCAAACCTTTCCTAACTCAACATGCTACCAAACTGACAGAGGCTGTAGTCATCTCATGACTCGATTACTGTAACTCCCAGCCTGCACAGTGAAACCCTTTCAGATGATCCAGAACACGGCGGCATGCCTGGTCTTCAATCAGCCCAAAAGGTCACGTTACCCCGCTGGTCATGGAGCTCCACTGGCTACTGCTGTAGCAGCCCACATTAAATTTAAATCACTAATGCTGACTACAAAGCAGTCTCTGGTTCTGCACCCACCTACTTGAATGTCCTCATACAGACATATGTGACCTCCTCCAATGAACGACATCTGGCTCTGCCACCCGTACACTCAGGACAATCCAAACTTTTCTCATCTGTTGTTCCCTGTTGGTGGAACGTCCTACCAGTTCCTACCAGATCAGGGGCGTCCCTCTCTACCTTCAAAAACCTCCTGAAGACCTCCAGCTCTTCAGAGAGGACCTCCTCTCCGACACTACCAACAACTGGACATGATAAATCTATCCCCCTCTACAACTAATACAGCACTTATTGCCGCACTAACATGTCCTGTCTTGTACTGTGGGTTGCTTTGGATAAAAGCTAAATGACTAAATGTAAATATAAAAAACTACAACAAAGATGACACAGTGAAGTGAAATCCTGCTTCTTTTTCCTCACATAGTCTCAGTGAGTGTTTATTTGGGGGAAATTTCACTGGGGATTGTTCTACCAGCTACAAACAATGTGCAATACGATACTCCTGCATTCTGCCGGAATCAACTTTTGCTCTCAGCCCACTTGCTACCCACACCGCCGAGTTCCTATAAGGGCCTGGGGGGCTCCATCACACAAGCAAACATACGCACACATATATATTTTTATTACCCTTGAATTGCTGCTGATGCGAGTGAGCAGCGTGTCAAGGATGGTGTCGTTGTCGTGACGGTGCAGCAGGATGAAGCGCAAGAAGGTTTTGAGGAGGGAGGTCTCCGACACGCTGCGCAGGAAGAGGTCCAGGTAGGCGGTGCTGGCAATCATCTCGTCCACCGACGACTGCAAACACACACAAACACACACAGAGAGTCTGCATCAAGGCTGCAAAAAGAGGGCAGTGTAACTGTCCTATTAATGAGATCAAAACCAGGCAGTGAGACGATTCCTGCTGGTCAGATTCTGCTTTGACTCACGCGGTGAGTCATCTGTTGAAGACGGTCCAGGAAACAAGGAAACAAATCAGCTCACGCTATTGTTCTCCGGCTAATTCAATTCAAACACACAATAAAGAAGACCAACGGAATCTGTTTTCATGTGGTCCACAAGTTGTGGTCTTACAGGGTTAGTTTACAATTTCCCCACACACCCTGAACGCTATCCTACCATACAAATAGTTTGTGGTGCTCAAAGTCTTGGGAACTGTTTTCTAACACAGAAATGGCCATTTGTGTTGTCTGCCGGGAAACCGATGGAATGCTCCCTTTGGGTTGGGTGAGAGTCGCTGCCCCAAGTGAAGGAGTTCATGCATCTTGGGGTCTTTTTCATGAGTGATGGGAAAATGGAGCGCCAGATGATCCATCAGGCGGGTTGGTTAACGTCTGCAGTCCGTCTACGTTCAAACCCTCACCTATTGTCATGAGCTTTGGGTAGTGACCGAAAGAATGAGATCGTGGATACAAGTGACCAAAATGAGCTTCCTCCAACTGAGCTCCTTCGCATTGAGAGGAGCCAGCTGAGGTGGTTCAGGCATCAAATTAGGATGACCCCTTTAGAGGGGTTCTGGGCACGCACTAGAGGGAGTATATAGCCCATCTAGACTGGGAACACCTTGGGATCCCCCAGGAAGAGTTGGAATGTGTTTCTTGGAAGGTAGATCTGCTGCCAGTGCAACCCAACCCCAGATAAGTGGAAGAAATGGTTGGAAAAATGGTTCCAACTGGTAATAGCGAGGGTTGTGAAAATCCAGAGTAACCGTGTTCCTGCTGCCACCATCGCTTTCCTGCCTACCTTATGCAGCGCTGGGCCCATGACAGGTACGAGGAAGCCGTTGTGGAGGTAGTCCAGGAGCTGGGAGCGGACCAGGGGATGAGCGACCTGCACCACAGCGTTGCAGAACTCGAGCGAGTTCATGAAGAGCACGAGCGCAGACACGACCATCCAGTCCTCCCGCCGCAGGGCGTGCCAGTCGTCTCCTCGGACCTCGATCTTCCTGGGCAGAGAGGAGTAGAGCGCGCTGAGGCCCGTCGCCAACACCTGAGAAGAGACACAAGAGGTGTTTCAGGTGAGAGTGCATTCAGACAGGATCTGGCACTGCAACGAAAATGCAGGGCGGTGGAGGTGCGGGACTCGGGTGTATGCCAAAAAAACGCGGGCAGTAAAGTTGAGCTGAATCCAACTTTTGCATAAACGTAGCCCGACGTCACGGTGTGGCCGCCAATCAGATGCTTGGATCGGGCACACCCTCCACAGTCAGCCTGAAATATCACTGAAGCTGAGACTATCCAGGATTCATGGACGAAACTCTGATACTCTACCTGTTGTGTTCTGGCTTTGTTTATTTCATGTACCCAGCTTCTAAATCTGAGTCTGACTCGCACTTAACCCTGTGTCGATTTGCTGCAGTGCCTGAATGCAGCGGACTGTCTGCGGATGCAGGGGGTCAGGTGGTGAGGTGGGGGGTGGCTTTCAAGTAAAAATCTGTTTGTATCCTCAAAGCACAAGTTTTTTTCTGAATTTTGTAACAATGGAAACAAAAACTGAATACCAAATGATTTGTCGACTGACAGAAAATGAATCAGCACCTAATAGAATCATTTTTCGAGCCGTTTCAAGGCATTTCTATGGGCTTTAGGTTAATCGTGACGGGTGATTTTATGTATTACTGAATAATTAAAGTAAGTTGCAGCTTGCAATAAAGCAGATGGTCTCTCCAGTCAGTAAACTTACTTTCCCTGCTTTAGTCAACACTCTGAATAACTTCTCTTGTATCTTGGCTCAAATATGCAGTGACTCTACAGATGCTTTATGAACAACAGCCCACTCACTTATTGCAGTCTTGAGAGGGGAGTTGTCAAAGCGAAATAACTTGACAGTCTGTACAGACATGATGAAAACCTCCTTACTGTTTGGAAAACAGCTGATGACTTTCATCAAAATGTGCTCAAAGTCTCTGAAGGTTCTCCTTCACCCACTTCTTTGAGAAGAGTTAAATCTGGGGCAACCAAGTCCAGTTGGAGGAGGTGTGCGTTTACAGCACCACACATCCACAGAGCGCTGTTACAGATGTCTAACAATCTATTGCTCAATCCAAGACAGAGCTGATGTGTGTGTGAGATCATTACACAGGCAGAAAATAGTTAGAGCCAAACAGAGGGGAGTATTTGTGTCACCTCCACTGGTCCTTCTAGGCTGTAAGTAGGTCAGACTGAAGCTGCTGGAAGCAGGGTGAGCAGAAAATAGCTGAGCCAGCTCTTTAAAAAACACTGGAGGGAAAGACACCAGGACTGTCCGCAGCGTTAAACTCAGACACACTCATCACGCAACACTGTTTACTCTCTTACTGCAGCTTTGAAGCTAAAATGTCACCGAGTTGCGGCAACTTGTGAGCTTGAGATTTTGGCTGGAAAGACTGGCCCTGGTGTTCAAATGCATGCCGTCACCTCACACTGCAGCGCTATCAAGATGAAATCGGGTTACTTACACTCTTTAATTAGCAGACAGATTATAAAGTGCCATCATCAGCAACATGCAGAGCTTTAATGACACCCAGTGGCAGCTGGACAGAACTACAACAACACAACAGCTGCTGCCTGAGAGCATGCAAGAGTGACGTTCCATCATGTGGTTTAGCTTCAGTTCAGTGTGTTTTGATTGTTCACCACTTTAGTTGAGACATGTTGAAGCAGTCAGAGAGTTTTATGTGTCCGTTCATCTGAATCGTCTACAGGAGGCCTTCTGCGTTGAGAGGATGTAGACAAGGATGGATGCACTGTCAGAGTGCACAGTCACGTCGTTCCCTTTCCATTATCACACATCATCACTGATGACACACACACACACAGACACACAGACACACAGACACACAGACACACAGACACACACACACACACACACACACACAGACACACACACACACACACGTTGAAAGCAAAGGCAGGGCTGCCCTCGCATCAAACTTTACCATGAATAATTAAAAGAACAGAGTACAGTTTGATTCTATAGACTGCGTAGGAATGAGTCATAGACTGAAAGAAGCTTGATGTGGTTTCTGTGGGGGATACTGAGGATGTCAATAAACCATCAAACGCAATCGATCAGAGCTCTGCCCTTCTTCAGGCTGGATTCAGACAGGATCCGGCACCGTGGGGAGAACAGAGGTTATTTTTATTCATTCGAGTGGAGGTCGTGCACTTCAGCTCTGGCGGTCAACTTTGGCACATAAATAAAATGTAAGAAACCTGCATTAATGTTTGCATAAACAAAAAATGTCCAAATTCAGCACCATCTGTAACCACAACCTCCGCTAAAACCCCCAGCTAAAGTCTCAAATACCGCACCGTCACTCACCGGGCAGAAGTAGGAGTTCTCGGCGATGTAACGTGCCACTGCCTCATTGCTGGCCGAGGCCGCCATGACCAGCAGCAGCGCGTCTCGGGCCTGCTGTCCGATGGCTCCGTCCCGGTGGATGAACGGCACGAGGAGGGAGAAGATCAGGAGGTTTGTGGAGCCCTGCTGAGCCGGCGCCGCCCGGAACAACATCTCGAGAACCACAGGCTGCCGGGCCATGGACACGCACACCTGGTGGGAATTTGCATGAGTTCTGTTAAACTGTATGAAGAATTTACAAACTATAACAAACAGTAATAGATTACGAGCTCCTGATATATAAAAATATATATATTTTTTGTTTTATCAGATAATTGCTGCTGTCTTGCGTGTGTTAGCAGCCAGTTCAACAGACACAAGTGACAGTTATCCAGCTGTTAGCACGAAGAACTGTTATTATGAAGACCTGCAGTGTCATATAATGTACCTTGTGCCACAAATTGTGAACACTGGTTCACTCCTGAATGGAACAAAAAGCTGCCAACCAAGACACAAGAACTTGACATGGCCACTGTGTAATTAAATTAGAGATACAAGGCGGACAACTAGCAAAGCTCCCAGGTTCAAACTGATCAGTCCGGAGAACCATGACGTTAAGTGAACCAAGTAATAGTTTTCTGGATGTCACATCTGATCGTTGTGAGTTGGATGCAGTCTATTCCGGTCTGGGTGGTTTGAAGTTACAATTAGCTAGTTAGAGCAGCAATAAGTACTGATCACATAGAATCAAGGTCCAGTTGTAGAGGGGGATAGATTTAGCATGTCCAGTTGTTGGGGCTGTTTGAGAGGAGGCCCTCTCTGAAGAATGAGTTGACCACAGCGTATATTTCTAGTTGGGTAGCATGTTGAGTCGGGTAAGGCCTGATTATTCTTATGTTGTGAAGTCCAAAGCGGCACAACTGGGCAACTGTGGCAACGTGAGTGGAGAAGTTTAGTAGGTCAACAATCAAGTCAAGTTTCTCGCTATCCTGGTAGAGGTATGGCAACACAAACAGTCATTTGTAATGCAAACTAGTCGTTTAATATATGACCATCTAAGTCTAAAATATGTGTGTGACGCTGGTAGAAATAGTCTTTGTTACGGTTTCTAATCTTTGGGAGGTCTCAATAATCTTAAGATTTGTTCTCCGTAGATTGTAGGTAACTATACACATTAGAGAAGTATCAGACTGCAGGTGGATGTACCTGATTGAGCAGCAGTACCAGGCTGTTTTCCAGAGCTGAAGGACAACCAAGTTCTGGGTCAGCGCAAGCTCCCAGCAGCCTCAGCAGGGGGTGGAGGACGGCTGTGTGCTGCAGCAGAGGCTGCTGGGACTGGCCGATGAGCATCTCGAACAGCTTGAGCAATGCGCCCTGGCTGTCTGGGTCCAGTCCTCGGCGGAGGTGCCACTGAACCAGCGACTCCAGAATGTTCTCTGTGACCACCATCTCCAGTATGGGGCCCATGGGTGGCACGCTAGCGCCGCCCTCTAAGCTCTCGGCGGGTCGCTCCTCCGCCAGCAGGCATAACATCTGGTCGGTGTGATTCCTCACCGCAGTCAGGTCGTCGCTGGAGGATGAAGGCTCGTGCCGCTCCAACACCCAAGAGACCTGAATGAAAGGGACGGAGCGTTAGTGTAACGTCTCCTGGCATTTCTGTCCTTCTGTGAGGAGACAAAAAAATAAGTGTGACCTCTAACAGGCGTTTTATTCTATTTCAGGTTTTGAATTCAGGAACAACCAAGATTGAAGCATCAGAGGATGTTAGGGAGCGAGAAGGAAGATAGTCCACTGAAAGTTCAGCTAAATAACTTGTCTCACTGTCTGTTTCCAAATAGAACAAAATAGAATAGAAACTTTATTAAACCCTAGAGGGAAAATTATTTTTTCATTCAAGTTTTTACTTTCATAGGCCCGAAATATAACCACCCACACACAAAGGGCCGGGCAGGATTAGCACAGTTTACAGGAGATCAACTGGCACGTCTCCAGCTACCAGTCCACCCTCCATACTTCTGGACTTGAACCAGCCACCCTCTGGTTCATAAGACAAATCCCTGCGCACTCAGCTACTACCGCCTCCAAATCACTAAAGTTTTGTAAGCGTCTAGATGAACTCTCTCAAGAAACCTCAAAACTTCCATCAGTGAAACAAAAAAAAAAAACGTAACATGGATGGCGTGCACAAAAAAGTTCTGCTAACGTTACAAATAGGCTATCAAAATTACAGTCATGTGACACTGCTGTCAGGGATGATGCAAAATGATTTTATTGGTCACTACAGAGTGAACGATATGTTAAAGTCATGGCACACTGCTCCTCTGTGAAAAAGGCCTGTTGATGACATGAAAATCACAATATAAACATTTACCTCACGTTTATTGAAATCTAAAATGTGTTGACAGATATTATAAATAGAGTAAAAAGTAATTCCTGACACTGCACCATGGTTACAGCTGCATATTGTGTAATAGGTGGTGTAAAAAATAAAAACACGTGACAAATGAGACGTTTCGCAACATTTATCAGCAGCTCTGCGTGTCAGCACCCATGATTCTGCAGACGAGCGAGCGAGCGGTTCGTGCTGATAAGAGATGTTCTGCTTTGTTGTTGACCAATTTGGTGAATGTTGCACAACACATGATTTTTTTTTGTTTGTGTGCACACACACACACTTGGGTCATCAAAATATACCTCTACCGGGGTGTTGTTTTTTTTGTTAATATTCCAAATAATTCGTGGACTACTTTGCTCTCCTCTTGTGTGTCCGTCTTAAGACAATCACACAGAGAGAAAGAGACGTTATCTGGATTGCTGTGTGGATGCCGACATTTACTCTGCAAGCACAGATCATGTAAAGGAACAGTGAACACGTCCGGTCGGTGCCAATGTCGTTCGGTAACGGTTCTGATTGGCTATGTCATGAACAAAAAGCCTCCTCTGCACGGAGCTCACCTGCCGCTGCACAAACAGAATCCAAAACGCGAGTTTGGTTTTTAGCCGACTTGATAAAAAAAATACTGCTGTTCCTGTGTCACGCAGAGAAACAGAGGCGACGTGGCAACCAGGTGTGTGTGCAGTATGCGACAGAGCTGTGTGTGTGTGTGTGTGTGTGTGTGTGTGTGTGTGTGTGGTGAACAGCTGAAAGTAGTTTGTGAGTAAACACTAAAGTAAGGAGGACAATTAAAATAGTGACTTAACCAACTGTATCATTAAAATAAAGTATAAAACCAACTCTCACCAACTAGTGCTCAATGTGGGATTTTTTGCCGTTGCATCGAAAGAAGTATCAAGTTGTTATTTTATAATAATACTGGGGGAAATTTTTAATTCAATTAATATAGTGTGGGAGTGCTGTGGATGTGTTATAATTTAGCTGCGGTGCATCCGCCTCCCACAACAGCAGTGAGTGTGAGGCAGACTTGTGTCGCCTCAGAGGAAATTCAAGAGTCAAGGCAGAGCTGTGTAACCACGTCAGTGGTTGGACGTCAGCGGGTCGCACCGCTTAAGCAGGCCGAACTCTCGTCATCGAGTACAGCCGACTGAAAGTGTGAACATTCACGCGCTGCATCAGGACGGATGATCATTCACTACAACAAAGAGACTGTGCTCTGTTTAACCTCAACGTGTAAACCATTGTAAAACATTTGAGCTGTAATGATGAATCAGTTTTCTGCTGATAGAAGAAAATAAACACTGACTGCTTCTGGCTGCTTGACTGTTTTCTATCAATGGTAACTGAATGTTTGAATTTGGACTGTTGGTTGGAATTTGTGACCATTACATGTTCCACTAATTTCACAGACTGGATCCAGCACTGCAACAAGGAGGCAGGTTTTTTCCATTTGTTTGAGTGGAGGTAGTGCATTTTGGGGTGTCCTGCACTGAGCCAGATTCAACTTTTGGAGCAGAAGGAGGCCCAACCTCATGCCGTGGACACAGAGAGTGAGAGTCAGAGCATCAGCTTAGATAAATCCGGTTAATCAATGAAATAAAAAAAAAATATTTCCTGATATTGTTTCACAGCGGTTACGTTCAGACAAACCTCCAGCAGCACACCGCAGCACTTTGCGACAGCACCTGACCCTGTCTGAACGCACCCTAAAACAATTATTCAAAATAGTAGAGCTGCAGCCCTCAGGCCTCCAGGTTGAGGTTCAGTTCGACACTGTGTCGCGTAGGACACGAAGAAAGAAGCTAATTTTTTCTGTGAATCTAAGCTGGATTAAGGAACGTTGGTTTGCCCTAACATCACAGATAACGATGTCCTCCTGTCTGTGTGTTCACTTCTGAAGGATCTCTGACTAAGAGGAGGAGGAGTGAGAAGCGGACAACTCTCCACGGGGAGTTCTGCCGCACAGTTTGAAACCCTCTGGCTTCAACGAGACAATCTATTTTGACTTTCTTCTTGTAGTCATTATTTCTCACACTCCATGATTCCACTCGAGTTCGCCACAGTATGGGGATGCAGCAATGTGGTGGCAACAGCTGTGCAACACACCAGCTGAGTAATGCAAGCAGTGATACATTTAGGCAAGAAAAATCCCCATTTTAACAAGATAATCCAATTTTAAAAAGGGAAGCACAGGCGATGACGTCATGTTCTGCTGCGTCAATCCTTCCAAATGAGTGGTTTGGATAATATGTCAACTGTGTGGTTGCCCCGTACACGTCACGTACATTATTATCACAATGGAATGTGTCATTTGTGTCTGCAGCTCACCTGTCTCCAGTGGTTCTCAAACACCATGAGGCAGGTCTCTGGGTCAGCGGTGCAGGGGCTGGAGGGGACGGCGCTCCGGCCGGCCCGACTCGCGGGCCCTCGCGGGTTCAACCTGCTCAGCCAGCTCATGCTGGACCCGGTGAGAGGCGGGTCAAAGGTCGCCGCAAGAATTCAACAGATGAGAGAAGGAGTTCCAGTAAAAGAAGGGTCAGAGGCGACAGAAGGCAAAGAGAAATGAGAGAGGGAAGAAGAAGAGGAGAGGAGGTGGACGAGGAGGAGGTGGAGGAGGAGAGGGGAGGAGGAGGAGGAGAGGGGGGAGGAGGGGCAGAAAAGGGAAAGGGATCTGAACAAAGAAGGAGGGGAAGGAGAGGTCAGCTGCGAACTCGCTGTCACTGCCAGTCAGTGTACGTCGAGGAGAAGCCCGCTGCTGCGTTAGAATCTGTGTCACCCTGTCCTCCCTGTAGACCCTGTCATCCAGTCTGAAGCCAACACCACTCCATAGCCGGTCAGGGCGGCCACTCTGTACTGTGGACACAAATACAAAACGACAACATAAACGTCAACCCGAAGACACTATAAACACATTATACACAAAATATGAAGCTGGAGGTCTTCAGGAGGTTTTTGAAGGTAGAGAGGGACGCCCCTGATCTGGTAGGAACTGGTAGGACGTTCCACCAACAGGGAACAACAGATGAGAAAAGTTTGGATTGTCCTGAGTGTACGGGTGGCAGAGCCAGGCGTCGTTCATTAGAGGAGGTCACATATGTCTGTATGAGGACATTCAAGTAGGTGGGTGCAGAACCAGAGACTGCTTTGTAGTCAGCATTAGTGATTTGAATTTAAAGTGGGCTGCTACAGGTAGCCAGTGGAGCTCCATGAGCAGTAGAGCTGTAGCGGTACACTAATCTCACGATATCTCATCATTTTCTGAAAGATTTTAAAGGGACAGTGTGATTTTGGTGACATCTTGTGAGTGTTCCATTGACTTGGATTAAGTTAACTCAACTGAAAGCATCAATTACACAATATATGGCTCTGACTGACAGAGTCTACAGTTTGCAAATGCTGGACAAAATGAATCTGATTTTTGTCATATCACACCTCAAACAGTACTAGTAAAGAGTTTTTGAACTTCTGAAAAAATTGGCTGAGAAATCGATCTAGACTTCCTGTATGTCCCTCTGACAAATGTCCATCTGTACAAAACTTAATATTTGTGACAGTCCCTGACATTTTAACAACAACAACAACAACAACAAAAAACTGATCAGAATCAAATCAGATTTTATTTGTACAGCCCAAAGTCACAAAGTACATTTGCCTTTACAATCTGTACAGGGAGTGACACCCTCTGTCCTTAGACCCTCGGTTCGAGTGAGGGGGAAAAAAAAAAAAAAACTTGCCCACAAATCTGGAGAACTCTGAATGTGTCCTTCGTGGCAGACAGTGGGAAACATGAATAAAATATTTAATTACACTATTTCGACTTTCACATGACAATACACAATACAATACATGAAATAGTAAACACAGGTGTTACCAATGACACTAAGGTTCAGTTCAGTGAGCCAAAGTGCAGCACAGCAGCACCCTGACTCTGTCTGACAGTTATCTTATCACTGTGTTTACCTGCTATTTCATTTTTAAATGGCCGCTGTGAAAAATGATTGTTGTGAAACATAAACTGTAAAAACGTTCATTTTCTCAGAAATTGAGAGAGAACATCATTGGACATAAAACAGCCAGATGGGAATGGCAGTTTTAGCGAGTCCATTTAAATACCTGAAATCAAGATGGCAGTATTCATGTTCAGTATTTCCATAAAGCGGTCCTACCCAGTCGTTCGCAGCATAGCATGACACAATCAGACATCTTGAAGGGATGGCTATCCATCCATTTTCTGTAACCGCTTCCATGAAATGTGGAACGCTCTGGAAAGACTTGAGTTCATCCATCCCTTCATCTATTTCAGCTGATCCTCATCAGGGTCACGGAGGGGCTGCAGCCTCTCCCAGCTGACTTTAGGATGAGAGGCGGGGTACGCCCTGGACAAGTCGCCAGCTCATCACAATGCACATGGAGACAAACAACCATCACACAGATAGTTTAGAGTTACCAGCTAACTTGTTATGGCTCCACGCAGAAAGACTCTTGCCGTGCACACGCGTGCAATTACCTGAGTGAGTGCTACTTCAGTGTCAACTCAAGAATCTGTCTGCGTGCGTCATCCTGCCGTCCGACCCTGAAAGAGCCGCTCGTTCCCGTTTGTGCTGAACAGCGGTTGCACCTTTTCTGCAAGTTATCCTCTACAGTGTGCTGTTACCACGGAAACCATTCGGTCCTTCTGTGGAAGAGCTACAGTCAGTCCACCTTCTCCTTAACTGGAACTGTCAGCCCTGTTGCATTATGGACGCAAGTCTTACTTCAACCATCAGCCAGGTTTATGACAGATTAACCATTAAAGCTGAGAAAAATAGAAAGGCATCCCCAACCTGCTTTTCAACAAAACACGTTCGCACAGCGTACAGGCTTTACTGAAGAGCATACATTAGATGAGGCTCGACATGCGGGGCACTTAGTGCTGAGAGGTTGTAGCTAACAAATGCGAGTAAAAACATAAACTGAGCTGCCGGCATCTCCTCACAGGTCAAAGTCTTTTAGTGCTTTGCATTTGAGATGGACGTCCATGGTCAGAGCGATGGTGCATGTAAAGCGCTCTGCGGAAGCCTTTGAGATAAAACATGTGGTTGGAGGAAGCATTCAAAGTGAACTTGACATGTCAGTTTTTATCTTATACGCCTTCGCTGTTGAGAAGTCTGAGCTGACTGCACAAATCCTCCTGCTCCACCTTTGTACACCGTCAGTTACGTCCTTAAGCCCTCATTTTACTGCCCTCACGAGTCATATGAGGAAAAGGAGTCTCTGTGTGTGTTTGCACACGTTTAAATAATGTTACCTTTCAGCACTAACTGGATTTCTTAAACTTTATGTAAACACATATTCACACTGCCTCCACGTTGGGATACGCTGTATTTAGTGAGTTATTGTGAGCATTACATGAAAATGACTGAACGTCTTACATGAAGGAGCAAACATGTCAAACCTTACAGATCTGTTTGATAGTCAAAAGATGAGAGAAGGCTGGTGTCACTGTAGTTCAAACTTAATGTCACAACAGGCAGTTTCAAAGCTGCGTCGGCTCTAATCTCCAAACTGCTTGAATAAAAGATAATTCAGAACAACGTCTGATTGGTCCAAAGAGGTTCAACATGTTGATAATGAGAATTCAAACCCTGCTGTTAAAGGAGTGGAGATGAATTTAAAAGGTAGATCACAAACTGTTGCTATCATCATATGACTTGGACTTGGGTCAGACAGGAGTAACAGATTTGATGACATCTGACTTAATCTATAAGGCTCTGTGCTTTTCTTTCTTTCTATCTTGCATACAGCAGCTGTATGAGTATCCCTGGAAATAATGTAACATCCACGCCTTTCCTAATGATTCACCAGCCACGAGCGGGTCAGTCAAAGTTAATGATACTCATGATTCTCAGAGAGAATTCAATCTTTTCTTTAAATCCACCAAATGACTCAATGAAAGAGTCCAAACAGAGTCTAGTGTCTATGATTCAGTTACCTTCAACACACAGAAGCCGTCTGCCTGAGCCCTAGGACACAATCCTCTGAGGGTGACCTGCAGGACTCAGCCGATGTGAGGTACGCCACATGCGGAAGTTAAATATGTGTTTTATTCTCAGGTCACACATAAGCAGAGCGTCGTAAAAACCTCCCATAAACTTAGAGTTCAAAGTTCAACTCCACATTCCACTGACGGGAGGCTGCCTGCGCAAAGACAAGAGTTAGTCAAAGGTTAGTGATCAACCACGGCGTGACACAGCTCCTCCTGACTTATGATCTCACGCCGGCTGAAACACTCTCATAGACTCAAAATGGAGAACGACTTACTTCCAACGTTTCTCTGGGAGACTGGCAGCAACGCGCGCTTTGTGCAGGAGCAGTCCAGGTGTGCACCAGTCTTCTTCTGTCACAGATCACTTCTGCGTTTGCAGAGTGAACATCTCTGCTATCAAACGGACGGAGACAAATGTGACACAAAGTCACCCTGTGTGCATCTTCAAGCCAGCGGCAGAGCTGATCGTAAACACACATAAAACATGGCTACCTGTGTGCTAACCATAAATGCAGTCATTTATTTCCTGCAGCCTGCTATCTGATCTCTGGTACCAACAGCTACATCCGCTCTCAAACCACAAACCCTCCTTGCGACAGCCAGCTTCTCAACACACCTTCAAAGAGTGTGTAAGACTTGTTGTGTTTGTTGCTGCATAATCAAACTTTAATAACTCTGAATAACACACGTCTACATGACAAACACGATGCCATGCTTTACTCTGGTGGCTCGCTTTTAAAATCAGTCTGTCATTAATACAAAGCAGCTGTAAAAGAGCTTTGCCGACATAAAATGCAGTCTACGGCTGTAGACATTATTACTTTTAATATCAACTGATATGCAGCTTGTTTTATAGATGTATCGTTTGGTGTATGAAAAGTCAGGATGAAAAAACAGGATGATAGATCTAAATCGCTTGTTTAGTCTGAGCAAGGTATCTCATGTACCATAATTAAGACCAATAAAAAAACATTTTGAGGACTGATCAACTGTCACATTTGCTGCGGATTCATTTTTTTTTGTGGACTGACTAATCGTTTTGCCTCTAATGCTGTATAAATTCACAAAATTTCTGATGTTGAGCAAGTTTCTTCTTCATCACAGGACCCCGAGTTCAGTTTGTCAAAACAGCAAAGTGATGATATACTGCAGCTATTTACCTCTGTGCAGACAGCGCTGAGACATTTTCTGCAGTCTCATTTAACTGTATATAGTTTTTAAATCTCTATTTCAAGCTTCATTTCTTATTTCTATAAATAAATGATGTTTAATTTTAGATTTTTAGTTTTGTATTTGTATCTTGGCACGTGTTTGATTCAAATCCATCTTTACAGGTCTGTGTGTTCACTGTGTCTCATGTTGCTATTTGATACCTGATATAAGAATACACTGACCGGCCAACTCAGAAATTCTACTTTGGAGAAGCTTATAATGTTTCAGTTTGTTGACTCTGTCAGAGAGATATTAATACTACTTTATGTTTATTATTGAGGTCTTGATGGGTGCTGCATTATACTGAAAGGTGTTTCCTTCTCATGTATGTAAACAGGGTGGACAAAATATTAGAAACACCTCCGGATATAATGCAGTGATAACACTGCTGAAAACTACAACCTCGATAATAAACATCATGGATAAATGAACAGCTCTCTAACAGTGAAACATTGGAAGCTTCATGAAAGTTGAATTTAGAGGGAAGACATGGCGACGGTAGAAAATAGCTTTGAAATAGAGGACGCACCAGCAGTTTGAAATCACCTGCGTGGCGGCATTTTGGATTCCCTATATACACAAATACAACCGTGAGAAATGGACAGACAAAACCAAAACAGCATGGAAATATTGCAAGAGACTGCTGACATATAGCAGCAACACGAGCAACATGCAGAAGCATATCAGCCGCCACCACAGTGAGAAGCAAAGTAACATTACGCCACCCTGTGTAAGTTGCACTTTTTATAAGAGAACACAAACTGTAAAGAGTTCTGTAAAGAAAGCACCTACAAATAAAAAGATAATTTTATTTGGTCATAATTGGTCTGTAGCTCATTTTGATTAAAAAAAAAAATTGTGAGAAAATCGTATTGTGAACAAAAAAAATCATGAACCGTATCGAGTCGTGAGTTGAGTGTATTGTTACATCCCTAGATAACATTAGATAACAAGTGTTACTTACTTCAGTCCATACTCAGAGTACTGACACTCAACACACTCTTAACACATCATAACATAAGCTGTTAAAGTGCTGTGTGTGTGTGTGTGTGTGTGTGTGTGTGTGTGTGTGTGTGTGTGTGTGTGTGTGTGTGTGTGCTCTCCTCAGTCCTTCAGGTGTTTTGAGTGAACACATCACAGCCACAGTTGACAGAGGACAAAGTAAACACGGCTATCTAGCAAATCAGTGTCTGTGCCTCAGTTTCCGGGGGGAACAATGCCACTCATTACACCCACAGTCCCCTCATCAATCCCCGCAGTGTTATGGCTCATGATGTGTCCCGGTTATGATGTGTCCCGGTCAGTCTGACAGACTAGTTAGCACACCTGGTTAGCTCCTGAGCACAATCACCACACACAGCACGACCTTGCCTTTAAACTGCTTGATTAATTGACACCACGTTAACAGCGTGTGAGCTTTACAACCTGATCTTAAAAGTCAGCGTCCTGGCACAGAGCTCATCTTAGCGAACCGAAGCCGCTTACGTTTGGTCCGCCGAAAAAAAAAACAATCAATGCAAGTCAATGGCGAGATGATATGGCAAAGATAATTAGCTAGCTTAGGAATATCAACCATGTCTGTGGTCAATTCGTCAAGCTGTAGAGCTGGCGGCCTTTAATAGTCGTCACTTACCTTGGTTATTTGTAGGAGTCTCAACAGTTGTTGCGAGGCGTTAATTTCCACCGATACCTGCTAGCTGGTTGCTAGTGAGTTAGCGCTGGTTGCTAACGACTAGCCGCTAATGAATTCCACAATGTCAGAGCAGTGAACGGGGGAGCGGCGCGCGAGAAACCTGGAGACAACGGGCGAGCCGGACCGCAGCGAGCCGGGGGAGCTAACACATGAACCGCTGCCTCCTTCGGGCTGCTGTGCATCCTGTTAGCGACAGATAAACATCCCATCAGATGATTTCTCAAACACTCTCCTCTCTCCCGCAGCCATCTTACTTTAACTCCTCCCACACGACTCCTCTGACTCACACCCACAGCGACGCCGCTCCGCTTTCTGTACGGAGGCTTCAAGGTGCCACAATGAAGGAGCAAAAAAAAAACTAAAAAACAAAAAAAAACAGCTAATGACCTCTGACCTTTGAACATGTTTATTTCTGCTGTTTAATATGGGGAGATTTTGTAGCCAGTAGTGATGGGAAGTTTGGTTTCTTTTTATTTGACCAACTGTTTTGACTTATGATTTGTATGTGTGTTAAAGGAGCTTAATCCATAACTGAAGCTACTGAGGCATTTGACACGGAGTAACCCGGTTGACGCGCCTTTCACTATTGTTCGTTTGTTTGTGGTGGTTGAATGAGAGCCCAGACAATCTTCTTTGGATGAATTATTGTGGCCTTTTTATTCCAATTCCAGTGTGACAAACCTTTTAGCGCCATAGCACTCAAAAACCATTTGTCCTTCCGGGTCAAAACACCTGACAGCAACAGTGACACCACACACACACACAACGTGAACTACACATTAAACCAGACACCCATTACAACATATTTGGCTCCTATAATGTATTACGTCACTAAATTATTTAATACATTCTTTGTACTAAAATATTCAAAAGTAAAAATTACATTTACTAATACCAATAAAAGGCTGTAGCCACTTGTTTTTATTGCATATACAGACCCTTGTAACTCTCTGAAACCACCCAATCAATGCACTAACCGCTCTGCTACACAAACCAGATAAAAACACTTAAGCATACAAATAAATTATTGTCACTCCATATACGTAGCACACCATAATACCTTCCAAAAAAAAAAAAAACGGCTTACCATGATTCCACGGGGCAACTTGACACGTTTTAAAACTTTAATTCAAAAAGTAAGGCATCTTAAAACCTGAAAAGTGTTTCTAGTGAGTGGACTTAACAGGTGTGAGCGTGTCAACGTGATAACAGACAGACAAATTGACCTGCACCGTGAGTGAGAGCAAGTGCGCATCAGAGACCTATGAAAGCCGAGTGGAACTTTACTTTATATTGGTAGCTGGTCACGGTGTTCCTGCGCTGCACAGACAGGCACGCATGCGCACCCAACACCCGCTAGAAACACAGAGCTCCACTGAGCATCTGTGAACCCATGAGCTGTGGTGCTGTGACCGCTACCCATTAGTCATTGCCTATAACAGGGCCTTTTGTGACTTTGATAGAAAACTCGCTTTAACACTTTGAAGAACAAAATTGACCGAGAAACATCCCACTGTTCTGATCGGGCCAACGTCTGCCATACTACCTGTCGTATGCTCTTAGTGACGCCATGCGCCTCAGTGGCCGAACAGTTGGCGTCCAGAACAACGTTAAAAAATTCTATGTACACATGCGCACAGTGCTAGAGATTCGCTGGTCACGAGTTCGAGTCCAGCGAGGCTCACAGTGACATGCACTTGACTTCCAGGGTTCAATTCACTGCTAAACTGTACTGATGCCAGTCACTTTGAAAAATATTATCAAGAAGCAGAGGACTGTCAGTAAAGTGCTGCCAACATTCAGTCAGTTGGTTTCCTCTGCCTCCATAAGCCTTTGGAAGAAGCTCACCAGGGGCCTCGTGTACAAAGCTTGCGTACGCACAAAAAAGTGGCGTACGTCCTTTTCCACGCTCACGTTCAGATGTATCAAACATGACGTGACGCGACTGACACATCACTAAAAGACAGCCTATTAGTGCATAGAGCTTTTGGCACTTCCCTGTTGGCGTCACTTCACAGCCACGGAGGCTGACACTTGGTGAAGCTCCAAAGACACTACATCCTACATTTCCCCTTTTCCAGCTGTGGGGCAGACCCATACTGCTGGGGATAGAGTCAGTGCATAAAAGGGTGAATGACAGGGGGGGAAATTGGTGGGACAAAGTTGAATGAATATGATTGAAGTATTTAAAACAAACCAAAAAGAGATTGTTATCCAGAAAAGGTTTGAGAGCCACTGACCTAACCTTCCCTCCCTCAGAAAATAAATGCACTAAAATAAAGTTCATGCTCTGTCAGTCTGCGAAGCTTCAGTTTCTCTGGTCAAGGTCAGTAAATCAGAGCAATCCAGCTGTTCAGCAGCGGTAGAGAAAGCACTAATACAGCAATATAAAACCAGTAAAAAAGTTCTTCATTTAAAAATGTACCTCAGTTAAAGTACAGAGCGATCACCAGAAAATGTTGATGATGGTCAAGGATAGAATCGGGTCCAAATCAAGGTGGGGTGAATTTTAAAAGCTTGCTTGCACATGTTTGGATCTGATGAGAACATGAACACAACTTTCTCCCCACCGCTGAGCCTGTCTCGACATTTCACTGATGTCATTCGTGCTATTCTGGAAGATCGTTCATGAGATGATATATGTTCAGGCAGAGACCACCGCTCCCTGCACCAGATCAAGGTGACTACCTGCAGCTCCCCTGCATGGTTTGCCTCGTCCTTGCTGCAAAGAAAGAAGTGTGTCTGCTCCCTGAGGTGTTTGGACTCTGCTGCTTGATGGACCACACTAAGCAAGTGTAGTAGCATCACTGCTGGGTAGTAGACACATATATATCATGATAATATATGTATTAATGAAACATCAGCCCAAATTAAAAATGGCAAAACAGCAAAAGCAAAAAAGGTTTAAGGTCAGAAACAAAGAACACAAAAGTTTTAAAGATGTCATTTGAATTTAAAATTCCCATTCAAAGATATACATTTGAAATTAAATATCAAATTAACATTAAACATTGGATTTTTTATTGTACTAGAAATATTCTATTATATAATATTTTAATATGTTTACATTATTGCATTTATTCCAGTGACACGTTCTGGTTAGTCTGTGCTCTATACTTGTTTGTCGTCTCTAGCAGGAAGACCTCTCTGGCTTTCTAAGAGAAGGAGGAATTCCCAGAGGACACGCAGCATCTGTTGTGTTTTCCTCCCATAGAGACCTGCATCACCAGGCAGTGCTCAGGTACACCTGGTTTGTTGTTAGGTGAACCACATTGTACAGCCTGATGTAAGTCAGCAGGGCTGTTTGAATCATAGTCGAGGAAAGTGCAACGCTCACACAGGAAGAAACATAGCAAGAGCAAGGAGCAATTTTCTCTTAGAAAAATGTGTTAGGCTACACTGAGAATGAATAAAACAGGTGCTGTTCCCGTCAAAGGTAACCAATGGCAGAGGTTGTTCAGGTGGCATCAGGGGCAGAAAGTTAGCGAAGAAGGAGAAGATGGAGTCAAGGAAGAAGAGAAACGTGACACCAGTCTGGTTCAGAGGTTTAAAATTAAGTGAGTAATTCATGTTTGGGCTGTACATTTTTACAAAAGAAGATCAATGTTAATATTCGTAATCACTGAGTTAAATTAATGTCTAGGAGACCTTTAATGCACTCAGATCACCTGCAAATCATAGTTTAAACTGTCTGGCCTTAAAGTCCTTTAGGCAATATGAAATGTTCTGATAACATGATCCTATTGATGTGTCATTATGTATGAAAGCATTCAGAATCACTGAGTGAGATGTTAACAGCATCATTTGTTTTTTAAGTGTTGGAGACATCATGCTGTAACATTTAGTCTGTTGTTAATGTAGTTGCTATGTGATAATTATCCTAATGTCACATCATCATGAGTGATCTGATTATGAATCTTCATTTCCGTCTCTCTTCTCTTCATCAGCTGGAAAGAGAGGCTGGTTGATCCAGCAGAACAGTTTTATTATATCTGGCTACAGATCATGATCTTGCCCATTGTCTACAACTTAGTGATCATTATTCTGAGGTACAAACATGCAATATGATGAATATTAATTAGTAATCATATACACAACCTAAATCATTTAACATCCCCTGAAGCCTGGTCTCATTAGTCATGTTTTCTCAGGACGTGCTTCACTACAATAGCACTGAGCTACCTGCCTGTGTGGCTCACACTGGACTATCTGGCAGACTTCATGTACATAGTTGACATGATCATCACTGTTCATACAGGTAAATATTGATTTTTTGCATATTTTGCCTGAATCCTTGAAATATAATAAAATATAATTTTAATATTCACATGCACATATAATATAAAATGTAATCCTAATATAAAGGAACAATATGCAGAAACATCTGCATATTGTCATATTATCTGCATATAACTCAAAACCACTTGGTCTTTATTGTACAACTGAAATGAGTATAAAGAAGCTTTTGCAAAGTTGTGTTCAGTTTCAGTCTAGCTATAATGAACTGAAGTGGCATTTGGTTTTGTCAGCCATCATCGAGTAATAATGTTCTATATGTGGCATGTTCATGTATACATCCATGTTGTAATTGAGACTGGGAGACTCAGATTTTTCTCAGTCTTCCTTTATATCTGATTTGGTGGTAAATAATACAGAAGTACCTGAAAAAGCAAAAAGACTATATCATTTTGATATATTATATATGTTAACCTGCACATGAGCATCCAAACAATCATCTTGAGTTGTCAGCTGATGAGATAGCTTGCAGGTCAAACATGGGAATCTTTCCTATTTACATCTATGATGTGAAAGCATTATCAACTCTTGCAAGTCAGATTGATTTGAATATTAGTAATTGTACAAGTGTCTGAACTGTACTCTGGGCTTTTTGAAACCTTGTTCTTCCCTGTCCAGGTTACTTGGAACAGGGCATTCTGGTAAAGGACCTAACTCAACTGAAGAAACACTACCTGCACTCTAAACGTTTCTTAAGGGACCTGGCTTCCCTGCTGCCCACTGACTTCCTCTACTTTGCCTTTGGCATTCAAACGCCAATGGTGAGGATCAACCGCCTTCTGCGCATGCCACGACTCAACGAGGCCCTGGATCGCATGGAGACAAGAACCTCCTACCCCAACACCTTCCGTATCTCCAAGCTCATGATTTACATCTTTGTGTTGATCCACTGGAATGCCTGTCTCTACTTTGCACTATCCAGCTACATCGGCTTTGGAAGTGATCGTTGGGTCTACCCCAACATCACCAAACCAGAGTTTGCCTCAATGCGTCGTCAGTACTTTTACTGCTTCTGGTTCTCTGCCCAGATTTTCACCACAGTAGGAGACACCCCCTTACCAAAAAGGGAAGAGGAGTACTTGTTTATGATCGCAGACCTGCTCATTGCTGTGTTGGTGTTTGCATCAATTGTTGGCAATGTTGGCAATGTCATCACAAGCCTTAGGGATCGTGATAATGTCTTCTTTCCTAACCACGAGCTGGTAAGTAGCAAGATATTTTGATGAGGGATGGTGACATGCTCAATTATATTCTCTGACTAAACACCAATTTCATTTGTTCTATGAAAAATTAGCTACTTCTCTTCCTCTTTCAGGTGAAGCAATACCTGCGCAGCCATCACATTAGCAAGGAGCTTAGACAGCGTATTGACAGCTGGTACCAGCATCTTCACATCAACAAGAAGATCATGCGAGAGAATGAAATTCTGCAGCAGCTTCCCCTACACCTGAGGACGGAGATTGCTGTCAGTGTTCACCTTCCCACACTCTCCAAAGTTACCATCTTCCAGAGCTGTGAGAAAAGTCTGCTGGAGGAACTGGTTCTTAAATTAACACCTCAGGTAAAGGGGAGTTTGAGGGCAGTAAAAGGATACAGATGGCTCAAGAACTTAAGGGAGATGCTGGGGTCTAGCAGGGGATACATTGGTGGTTGTAGCTATGTAGCTATAGTCCACTTAATTAATACTTTACATCCATGTGTTTGAAGGGTTATTGGAGGGTTGATGCAGTGGTACATTGAATCGAATGAGGGTGCTGCGATTGTGTCAGTCTAACACAGTATTACTCATTTAGTATTCAATATTATTGATGTTAATTCTAATTAATATTTGTTAGATGTTGATATTAGAATCAGAATCTGCTTTATTAGCCATGTATGTGAAATATTTGACTGCAGTTTTAAGTTCTTTCAATATTGCGCAGTTTTAGGAACAGTTTTTAGGAAGATAGACTGAAAGAGACATATCTAAACATCTGAAACAAGGACAACAAAGCTGAACAATGATGTAAAGATAAATAGTTAACCATGATGTACATATAGGGAGCTGAAAAATAGATGAATATATGAATATATAAGAAATAAGAATGAACACAATATAATGTCTACATACATACAAGTCAGACTGTTTCTGTAAATTGTAAACATGTAGTACAAGAGTGCAGAGTCCAAAAACTGCTGCAATAAAAATTTAATGATTAATGGAATTGGTTACTTTATATGCGTATAGTAGAAGGATATGCACATACAGCCCCAACATTATGATTCCATTATTTCAAAATGTTGCCTCATGTTTGGACCTAGATTCTTTAATAGTGTAATAGCCAACTTGGCAAATAATTACTGATGGGATTAGATAGGATTAGCCCAGTGTGAGCAATAAATTGGATAAACTGGATCCTGGCAAGATGTCATCCTCTAGTCTGCCCAATGTTTATCTTAGGCTCTGATTCTTTAGAGTATAGTTCAATTTGGTTTATAAAAAATAGTCAAACAAATAAATACTGTACAGGAGTAATCGTGCTGATTTATTGCTTTACCTAATTCATTATCTTATACATCAGTATTGCGTGCGGATGAAGAGTTTGCTCATGCCTTTTGCCCCGCAGGTGTTCAGTCCAGGAGAGTACGTCTGCAGGAAAGGAGATGTTGGTCATGAGATGTACATCATCAAAGAGGGAAAACTTGCAGTTGTAGCAGATGATGGTGTCACAGAGTTTGCCGTACTGAGTGAAGGGAATTTCTTTGGGGAAATTAGCATCCTCAATATCAAAGGTAAGTCAAGTGTCAAATGCTCGTATGGGTAAAGCAAGGCCAAATGGTAGGATTTGAGACTATTATAGATGCATTGATTTGCTACCAAAAGAACAGGCATCTTCCTGTGATGCTTTTTGGCTTTGTATTTATGAAGTAAAGCAGTAATGTAGCACCTGCTGTGTTAAGATCGGTCAAGCAGCTCAAATTTAAAGTTAGTAAAGACAACCTTAAATTTAGACTGGTCACAGTCACAGATTATGTGAATGGGAAGATCCTGTGGATGAAGCTTATTGAACTAGAAACCAAGAAACTACACTGAGGTTGAGGTTGAAATAATTTATAATACCTTTATAGTATGAGTATACCATTATAGTATGAGAGGATGATGGTGTATGAAATAAGCAAAAATAACATTAGGGCAGTGTGGTTATTCTGTCGTATAGCTGCAAAAATCTGTGTCAGTCTCATGTCATGCCATGCGGAGTCCCACAAGGTTTAATTCTTGGGCCTTTACAATTCAGACTCTATGAGCTTGATATGCTTCGGGTCATGTTAGTAAGTGTATTCAGGTTAGCAATAACAATTAAATAAAACTTGCTAATCTTCAACAAAAAGCAGCAAAATATTAGGGCAGTGTATATAGCCTAATAAAAATAGTGGAGGCTAGATACTGAACCCAAAATTGCTTAGCATCATCGTGAGTGCTTTGGACAGTGAGCACTGTATCGCTCCTGACGAGCAGTTGGCATCTTGCATGGCATATCAGTGTATGAGCATGTGTGTGAATGGCTGAATGTGAAAGTGTTGTAAAAGCGTCTTCGGTAGACCAGAAAGGCGCTGTATAGATACAAGTCTGCGTAACCTTTTATGATAACATCCATTATTTTTAGAGAAGCATTACAGCAAAGATGAGCAATGCTGTTAATAACCCCTTTATGCCATGAAGAGCAACACTAAGCAGTTTAAAAGACTGTAAAATGATAGCAAGACACAAATGTAAAGTATTAATACCTAATAATATATTATTGTAATACTATTGACTTGTCATTCAAGACAGCAAAAACAGCATTTCCCTAATGCCCCTTTAGTCTCAGAAATGAGCTTGATAATAGAACATGGGTTGGGTTGACATTATATTCTTTGTTTTTAACATGGGTCCTTTCAGGTAATAAGTCAGGGAACCGTCGCACTGCCAACATCCGAAGCATCGGCCACTCTGACTTGTTCAGCTTGTCCAAAGAGGACCTGACAGATGTGCTGTCTGAGTTCCCTGCAGCCAAACGTCACCTGGAGGAGAAAGGCAGACAGATCCTCACTAAGATGGGCATGTTGGAGGAGAGTGGGGAAAGAGAGACCGGGGAGACAGAGAAAATCGAAACCAAGATAAAAAGGCTGGAGAGCAACTTGGAAGTGCTGCAAACAAAACTAGCTCGACTTATGGTGGAGTTAGAATCCAGCAACCGCAAGATGCAGGCCAGGGTGGAGCAGCTGGAGTGGGAGGTGGCAGCGCTGGGGCCTCAGGTGCCAGAGGATGGTGTAGAAGGAGAACAAGCACAGGATAGAGGTGAAGGAGTGGGAGGGGAGGTTGGATTAGAGCGAGAAGAAGCAGAGGGAGAGGAAGAGGAGGGTTCAGATGTGAAGGTAAAAAAACAGGGACAGGGAGAAGACAGTAATGAGGTGACTAAAGAGGGAGATGGAGAGAGCACCAAAAGTACCAAAGAGGATGTGGAAAAGACAGAGAAGGGAGATAAATCTGGGAAAGATCTGGATGATGAAGAAAAGAAAAAAGAAGACGGCGGAGAGAAAAACAGAGAGAAAGGAGATGAGAGACCTGGGA
Source organism: Larimichthys crocea (assembly GCF_000972845.2). Classification (NCBI taxonomy): domain Eukaryota; kingdom Metazoa; phylum Chordata; class Actinopteri; family Sciaenidae; genus Larimichthys; species Larimichthys crocea. Next base: position 23,936,113 of record NC_040011.1, read on the forward strand.
AAGGAGATGGAGCTGAGATTGAACCTGAAGATGAGAAAAAAGAGGAAGGTGGAGAAGAGGGAGGAGAAAAAGCTGAAGAATACGAGAAGAAGGGGGAAGAGGTGGGGAAGAAAGATGAAGGGCAGAAAAAATGAATGGATATGTAAAATAAATCAAAAGGAAAATAAGTGTATGTCTTTGTCTGTATGTGTTTTTATATGAATAAAAACACTTCTCATTGACACACCTTTTCTGTAATATGACTTTGAACCCCTAGATGGCAGCATTGTATCCCCACCAAAGATAAATATGTATTACCAAAACAAAATGTTAAAATTACATGGCCGATGCCATTTCTTTGCATTGTTCATTAATTTACACCTTTTCTTCATAATTTCATCAAATACTTTTTTGTTTAGGTTGGATAATGATCAAATGATTTCTGTTTTCTGATTGCGTTTTAAAAATAAATTTAATGAACAAATTTTGTCACCTTTGATATTCTATTTTGTTTCTTTGGGGTTTGAAAATGAAAATGTCAAAGAATATGTATATGTTGTTCGGAGCAGGTGGTAAAAGTTTGATTGAAACATTCAGTAATCAATATTTTGTATTAATAGTTTAAAAAGACCTCTTTCACAGCAGCCATGTTGACATGAAATAGTAGCGTCAACGCAGGCATTACCAATGATACTAATTGATGGCCCAGTGTCTCAGATTTACGGGTCTCTATTTATAGAATATAGCAGAATATAATATGTATAATTATGTTTTCATTAGTATATAATCACCTGAATATAAGAATCATTATGAATCAGAATAATTTCTTCTTACTGTAGAATGAGCCTTTTATATCTTCTTATATATATTCTGACTCTGCAATGTTGAACCACCACGTTTCTACAGCAGCTGTGAATGGACCTTTCTCATTTAACACGTTTCACTGTCTAATTAGTTTCTGCTTTGTGCTAGGAAGGTGAGGTGAGGGGGGTTGCAATCAGTAAGCCACTGAATGCCGCACACCTTTAAGTTTCCGTTCCATGTATTGCAGTAGAGACTACATGCACCATAGCAGCACCCTGACTCTGTTTGACCTGAATGGAACTGAACCTTAATTTGTGTCATTGTTTACCTACTATTTAATGTCAAAAAGGCTGCTGTAAAAAAGGTCTATTAATTTGAATGTATGGTCAAATGGTCTTCAACATTTACCCTGACGTTTTATTTATCATGAAAAACCTGAATAGTATTTAGAGCACCACCACACTTCCCACCTGAATCAAAACTGCTCGGGAGTAACAAGCTCTTTCTGGGACAGAGACAAATTCCACCGACACACTACAGACCTATAAATATCATCCTGTTTCCAGGAAACAGTGTGCAAAGAAAATGAAACTGAATCACTTGTTTTTAGATATTTTTATATGTTATGTTTACCTTTTTGTATTAAGGATTTATCTGATTTCTATCAAAGGTCAACCGCAGTTTTCAAATGTTTTCAATGAAGAGTAAGATGAAGAGTAATTTAAAAAATCATTGATGTGGGGTAAATTTAATCTACATTTTCCTGTATGTTTCCATGTCATAATCCCTCAAACATTATAATACCACTGAGATAAATGGCACTGAGTGTATGTGACTTTACAGATACTGCTTATGTCCTAATGGTAAATCAAACAGTGCTTAGCTTATTTGCTGGGGATCAACTGGGGGCTGTAAAGGACGCGCCACTCCCCACATTGATACTGGTGAAGCCACCAGAGTATGATACTGAACAGACTAATTCTGTTGAATGTCCTCTGTGGTAGTTTAGTATTTTTTAATCCTCTGTTTATTTACCTTTATTTCACCCAGAGGTTTTTTTTGTTTTTTTTGCATACTTCTGTCACAATATTGCATAAAAATAAATGTTCAAGTGTTACAAGTGTTCTGTGAAGGTTCTCAGTCTTTCAAGTAAATGCTGCAAATAGAGGTTTTCCCAGCAAACACAGGTGTTACTAAGGATACTAATTGAGGTTGTTCCATTCAGGTCAAACTCAAGTGGCAACCTCCGTGGCTGGGAAATGAAGCTGATGCGGAAGTGCCAAAAACTGTAATTCCTTGAACGGCCACTTGAGGCTGGCTACAGAACAAGTCAGTCTCCATAAGTCCCCATGTTAAAATGTCCAACTTCACAGCAGAAATAAACATGTTTACAGCCTGGTACAAAAATCAGTTTTGGTCTCTGTAGCTAATTTCCCTATTCATGACAACTGTACTGAGGGTGAATTTATATACAACTCACCTGCTCAAAAGATATTAAAGCTTAGAGTTAGAAGCCTTAATATCAGAATCAATCAGAATTAACAGCTTAGGCGGGGCGGTGGCCACAGACTATGAGCTTCAAAACAATGCTTGGGAAACCTACAGGTGATGTCACGCATTCACTGTCCGTTCTTTACACTGTCATTGGTCAGATGGAGTCAGGGTGCTGCTGTTGGCTCACTGGAACCTTAATTAGTATCATTGGTAGCACCTGTGTTTACCTACTGTTTCAAAATGGCTGCTGTGAATACAGCCTACAGGGAGCGGTAAAGAACTCCCACGCACGCTGTTTTGCATATTTGGATACGTGTTTATTTACAATTTGATTAACCTGAATTGCCTATATTCCCTGCAGGGTCATTTTTATGTGTGTCCTGAACATAAAAATACATGTTCCCCAGTGATTACACATTCAATTCAATCAATCTGTCTATCTATGTCAGGAAATGTTATGTGAAATGATTAAAATGGTTAAAACATTTTTTTTTAAACTAGTAAAAAAACAACAACAACAAGTTTACTAGTTTGAACTAGCATTACTAGTCTTACAGTGAGTTATATGTGGATTTTCATGTCCAGGTCTGTCTAACGTCACACCTGTAAAAGCACAGGTCGGCCCTTTAATGACGCACAGTTTACGCACTTCCCGGAAGTGCAGTGGGGGGACACAGGCCCCATCGATTGAACACAACTGCACACACACAAGCATTTCTTAATAATAAAGCTGTGTTTGTATATGTCACGTCCATGGAGCACTGCCGCTAACACATATGGAGTGTCAAGAGGAAAAGCCGATCATCTACACTATGGAGAACAAGCCGATCGTGACGTGTGAGTGTTTGTGACGTTCACTCCGCTTTTCTCTGTTTGACAGTTAGCCTGCTAGCTGCATTAGCCGTTAGCTCGCCTCGGCTAACAGGTAGCCGTATGTCAGTGTGTGTGTGTGTGTGTGTGTGTGTGTGTGTGTGTGTGAGTCTCTGTGTGTGTAATGGTGGCTTTATTTCTGTGTGTCCGGGCTGTAGTGTGTTTGTACGTGTGCGCTCCGCCGCTGTCGGTGCTAAACGTCCGCACGGAAGACGGTGTCTGTCGGCTAAGCTTAGCAGCTAGGCCTAGCTAACGATATCACGTCACGGCTAGCTGCTGCTGCAGTTTCGGGGGGGTGGGGGCCATCACGGGTATCACCTTGTTCCCTCCGCCCGCACAGCCGCACTCACAAGTCGTTTAGCGGCTCAGACTGTGGGCGCCGGGGCTCGGTTTGCCATTCATAAAGCGCTCGGTGTGTGTCTTATGGGAGCTGCTGGTGGTGGGGTTATTTTAGGAGCAGACTGTGCTTCACCTTACACCGCAGGCTGCTCCTTTTTTAGGACGGAGTGCTCCAAAGGTGCCTCAGTACACGAGCAGACAGAGGGAAGCTTAAGATCCGGGGAACAGGTGTGTCCTCTGGGCTTTCTAACTCAGCATGCATGCCTCTGAGATCACAGCTGTCAGATGTGTGATTTTACACTGATGATTAGTGTAATTAATCATCAGTGTAATTAATCAACAGTTTTTAGTCTGCCTTCTCTGACCTAAGCAGACATGGCACTCAATTCAACTTTGCATATTGTGGAACTGATGGCACAAGATATTATATTATGGACATAGATTTATAGTTAGTTAAAGTTATAGATAGTTTAAAAAAAAAAAAGAGATTTCTTTTATTTTGACAGCTACAGCTGAGGACTGATAGGAAAGAGAGGGAGGGAGGATGGCAGCAGCTAAAGGCCACAGGTCAGGGTCGAACCCTGGGCTGCTGCAGCCAGGACGCAGTCTTTGTACATGCAGCTCTATACTGAGCTAAAAGGCGTCTTGAATGTTCATGGTTTTATTGAAATTATGAACTAAGATGCTTCTAATTGAAACGAATCAGTGGGAGTCACGGTGTGTGTGGGTCCCTCCGGTTTTAAAATCACGAACACGAGGCGCTCCTTGTAGCACGTCGAAAGAAAAGAAAAAAGAAAGCCTTTTCATGAGAGAATAAATATGAAAGAAACATCTCACAAACACAATGTGTCTTGCATAATCCACAGGTAACATTCAAACGTTACGACCAAAGTATGGAGGGTGGACTGTGAGCTGGAGAGGTGCCACTTCACCTCCTGGTTGCTCCTTGAGCAAGGTAGCAAACCCCTAACTGCTCACCGTCCACCGTCCACTGTCTCTCCACATTCGCATGTTTTAGCCCTTTTTGTGTGTGTGTGTGTGAGTATGTGTGGTCGTATTTTCGGCCTATAGATGTAAAAACTTGAGTCTTCTTCTTCTAAACAGCTGCAAACAAACATGCAACTCCTCGATGGCCGCGTTAACTCGAGGGGAGTAAGAAAGGAAACTAGACGCCGTGAGATCATCACCTGCAGACTGCTCCTGTCACTCACACACAGTCCGGTTTCATCCTAAAGACGTGCTGCAGCTTTGATTTACAGGGCTTATAAATAAAAAAGCGTGCGTCAGAGTTATGAGCGCTCCTTTCAGCGTGAGGAGCAGCGCTGTGGTTTCACTATTATTTGACCTTGTGTGTAAGTGAGTCGCGGGGATCGGACTGCTGTTTGCTTTCCAGGGTTGTGTTTGAGTTCAGACTCGTTCTAAGGACACTGGAGGTTTAAGACTATTGATGATATCATTCCACACACACACATGCATTTACTAAATGTGTGTACTGCCGCACTATAACAAGGATTTTTGGCATCCAGTTTCAGGACACACACACAATCGTTCAGGTTCATGCCAAATTAAAAGAGTGAGGGGTTGGTATGTTATTAATGTGATGATTACTCTTATCTTTTGCTCGGTGGCATATGATGCACACGCAGTGCTGCTTTGGATCCGTCCAGGTGTTAAACAGTGGGCAGCGAGGCTGATTGATTTACAGCACAGACTGTCAGCACAGGGGAGAGTGTTGGCTGATCTCCAGCACGCTGAGCCCACGATGAGGTTGATGTGCCGACGTGGGTCTTGCAGGGTGTTTGAAGGTGTTTCAATCATCACTGGGTGAACAGTATAGAACTAGTCCTGTCTTGTGTACCCCTACGGGGGTAGGTCTATATAAAAAGGCTTTTTACGCAGTTCATTGGATGTGGCCCAGTTCCAATACCTCAGCTGTACAAAGTCAGTGTTTATCAAGATGCTCACGGCTACCACGGATGGCAGTCTGAGTGTCTCTGAAAATTGGGGCACTGCCTGTGAAATTGAAGTCACTTTATCGCTGAGGCAGTGGGCAAGGCGTGGGCCCGGGACAACAGGAGCGATGATGGTTTGGATGATGGACTGATCTGACCTTCAACATCGATGTGCACACCTGCATGAGAGGCGCATGGAAGCGGAGACTGAACCCACCAGCTGAGCTCCTGCAAGGAAAGCTGAACGTCAGCAACTTCATCTCACAGCCATGTGTTCATTTTAAAATGCAGTAGCCACTTATCTTGTCAAAAGTATCTAGACTTTTTCAATACCACGTATTTAAAACAATATGATATTTAATACTGTCGAATGTACGGTACTATCGAGATTCGATTACTGTAACTCCCTCCTGACGGGCCTCCCAGCCTGCACAGTGAAACCCATTCAGATGATCCAGAACTGCTCAAAAGGTCACATGTTACCTCGCTGCTCATGGAGCTCCACTGGCTACCTGTAGCAGCCTAAATTTAATTCAAATCACTAATGCTGACTACAAAGCAGTCTCTGGTTCTGCACCCACCTACTTGAATGTCCTCAGACATATGTGACCTCCTCTAATGAATGACGCCTGGCTCTGCCACCCGTACGCTCAGGACAATCCAAACTTTTCTTGTCTGTTGTTCCCCATTGGTGGAACGTCCTACCAGTTCCTACCAGATCAGGGGCGTCCCTCTCTACCTTCAAAAACCTCCTGAAGACCTCCAGCTCTTCAGAGAGGACCTCCTCTCCAACACTACAGTGACATTGTCACTCTGTACATTGATTGTTTCCCCTTTTATAAGTCGCTTTGGATAAAAGAATCAGCTAAATGAATACATGTAACAGATCTACAATCAGATTTTTCTTGCCGTGGTATTGAAATAATTCAGTTTTTTTTATATAGCACTAAATCATAACAAAAGTTCTCTTTAACCTGCCATATAGAGCAGGTCCAGAGCGTACTCTTGTTTTGAACAGGCAGAAACCCACGAACAGAACTCATATTTTAGCATTGAAGTTTAAAATTCTGGCGTTGTGACAGTCCTATAGGAATGGTTGATTCGCTCTATGTGGCTTTGATGGAGTGAAGAAATGTGATGTGATAGCAGCAGCTGGTTCACAGTGTTTATGCAATACTTTGTGCGTTTGCCGGGCTTTTGTAATTGCATTGTCAAAGATTATAGATGTATTTTTTTTATAGTAATGTCAACCAAATGATAATAGACTATATTTGACTGAATGTCACAGATGAGCTTTTGTGGTCAAAATGACTCAGGCTGGGTGCACTTGGGTACACAGTGCATGTAGAGGCGATGAAACAGGCTCTAAGGATGGAGGGTGCTGCACGCTGTGCAGATCGTAGAGACTTCTGGGACAAACTCGTGATGTAAATATCCCGAGCTTTCCTCACAACTCTGAAAGGTGCATCGCACAGCATCGGTTTGATGTCTTTAAAGGAAAAAAAAGAGAAAAAGTGGTGCGAGATGACACATCGCAGATGTCGAGACGTGTTCCTGCTCTCTGTTCTCGATGGTTTTTAAATAGATGTACAGAAAAAACATGTTTGTCGGTTCAACTGAACAAGAAGCACGTGTGCCTGGACGTATGAGTGGAAGAGAGCATGGAGACAGTTTCCAAAGCTTGTTGGAAGATGGGACAAGTCGGTCAGCTGAGAAATAACTAATCTAATTGTGTTGTTGGGGGATTTTCAATCGAAACCGTTCCCAAAGATTTAAGAGGAAAAGTATTTCCATGCCACTAACCCTGAAATAGACCCTCATCGAAGGTAAAAACAAGTTCACTGGAGGAAGGAAGCACATGGCGTTTCTCCACAGGGCTGTTAAACAGGAGAGAGCTGATAAAGAGGCAGAGAGCACCGCAGGACATTGACCCCTATCAGCTCTGCTAAATAGATCCACTTCCTGACCCCAGTAATGCCACACAGGCTCACTGTTATTTTGTTTGTGAGAGTGAAAATTAAACTTTATATTTTCAGTCCAATTTTCTCCACTCTTTCTAACTCTCCTCACTTTGTGCAAACTTCATCTCCTCCATGTTCCTTTTATTAAGTGTTTAAACGATTCTTCCATCACAGGTGCCGGAGACCAGAGCTTGTTTACGTCTCTCTATACCTCACTGGCCCAACAACTTCCCAGGGAGCCAATGGAGTGGAGGAGGTGAGTACTGGCCTGTAACAGGATGGAGTTAACACGCTGCTCTTACATTTTTGGTATGCTTTGACTACAGGTGGGCTGACACTTAACATCATGGCACCGTTCATTTGATGGTGCAGGAGATGTCTTCTCAACTTGAATTTATGAACTGAGACAGGAAGTGTCATGTGGGCTTTTTTATATGATGTTGACAGAGAGATTTATATTCCATTTAAGGTCATTACTTGTTAGAGATGAGTTTGATATGTGACTTTTTGATCAAGTGGGAACCTCCATGGCTGTGGCCAATGTGGAAGTGCCAAAAACTGCAGTTCCTCAAACGTCAATTGAGACTGGCTGCAGAACGAGTCAGTCTCCATAAGTCCCCATGTTCAAATGTCCAACCTCACAGCAGAAATAAACATGTTTACAGCCTGGTACAAAAAACTGTTTTGGTCTCTATAGCTAATTTCCCTGTTCATGACAACTGTACTGATGGAGAATTTATATACAACTCACCTGTTGTGAGTGAATTATATTAAGGCTTAAAGTTATGCAGAATTAAAGCATGGCTGCTTTGATTGACAGTTGGGTGCTGTTACAGATGGCTTGTTCGAGTACTCAGGCTTCATTCAGATCCACGCCCATTTTTAGATTATGCAGAAGGAGGAAGAGGCAGGACAGTGAAAATGGCAGCAGCCAGAGCCACCACACTCAAAACAGCCATTCTTATCCTGTCACTGGTTTTGATGTTTTTAGGAGATTATTGACTGTGATCAGGGTGACTGTGCTTTTAAATGATTAAAAAAGTGGCAATTTATGTATAGATAACAGGCGCCTGTGTTGTGGTGAGATTAACAGTGAATGGACACAGCTGCAGGGGTTTCCTGTACTGAAGGATGTAATGTTAACTCTTTAAATACGAAACGATCCATAAACTGAATATTCCACCTCAAAGAAAGGTGGTGGTGGTCCAGTGACAGACTTGGGAGTCAGTGTTCATATTTATTGTATTAAATATTTACTTGTTGTTTGACTGTTTATGTGGTTAAATAGCCATATTTGTCATATATTGCCAATAGTAAAAATCCCATCATTCATTTGTTCTGTGTGCAGGACGTACGGCCGCGCACCAAAGATGATCCACCTTGAAGCTAACTTCGTCCAGTTTAAAGAGGAGCTCCTCCCAAAGGAAGGCAACAAGGCTCTCCTCACCTTCCCCTTCCTCCACATCTACTGGACTGACTGCTGTGTGAGTAGCCTCAAACACACACACACACTTTGCACAGTGATTGATCACTCTGTAATTTAATTAACAGATCTCTGGAACATTAATTATTGCTTTCTACATCATAAAGGACCGTTCTCTTCAGTTCTTTTCTCCTGCTGACAGATCAGAGCGTCAACTGTTGCTGTTCTGTTGACATCTGTTGGTTTAAAGTTATAAGTCTATCAACACTTCCTTTGTGTTTCAGTACAGTTGACACAGTGCAGTAAGGTTATCACGATACCAGAATTGAAACTTTGATACAGTACTAGTATTTTTAAAAAAAAAGTCAATGACACACAAAGTAGGATATACTTTGATATGAATGAATGACATCGGCCTCACTGGGGTGTGTTCACTGCTTTGATAAACACTGTGTTGCATATTCAGCCTAATGTCACATAACCTCTCTCTCGTTGTGATTGTCAGTCAGACAGGCATACAAGAGGAGTGGAGTGAGGTGGAGGCTGTCCAGTAGTTAAGTGATTATGGATGTCTTATTCTAATGTTAGATCTGTTTTTATGATCCGCTTAGTGCTTTAGAAATATAATACAGATACATAACAGAGATCATATACAAGCCTACACTGCAGGTGAAGTTATGATCGTTTTCTGTGTTCATCAGACAGTTGCAGGAAGAATGATTGAATTTGTGGTCAGACAGCTTCCTGATAGACAAGACTATACTGCTTCAGATTAAAATGTTTTATTATTAGTTGTTATCATGAAGTTCTGGTTCCCTCACCATAGATATAAAGTGACGTCCATGATGGGGCTTTTATTGTGTGATCAGTTATGTTTAATATGTCCAGGACAGAGTCTGAATAGAGCTTGTTTATCCTGTATGTGTGTGTTCTGCAGGATGGGCGACGTCTGCTCGTCTACCTTCTAAGAATAGACGGATACTTATGGGCACACTATCTGGGCACAAATAGGTCACCGACAGTTCTGTATGCAAGTTATGCAAACTCATAATGCAAGCTGTATAAGATGGAGATCACAGTGACATAATGTTGGCACATTTTCAGATCGATTTTAGTTTCAGGGCTCACGTTTGTGGAAAAAGAACGTTTTGAATGTATCTGCATTGTTGTTCACATGGCTGCACTTGATGCATGTACAGGAGCTGCAGTCTCCAGATTAAACTGAACTTTACATGTACTTACCCAGAGTGCACAGGGAAAGCAGATGGGAAGAAAAACAAGAAGGGAAGCAGGAACCTGCCGCTGCTGACTGAGCAGCTGCTTAGTTTGAGGAAGCGCTGTCATCAGCTTATGACTCATGACATTTCTTAAGGACTGTGCCTCTCTAATTTGGTAGCAGTGAGCCTGCATGTGTATGCAGTATGGACACAGTCCATACAAATGTTACAGTTCATTGTAACAGACCTGCAGTTTGATTTTTGTTGAGTGAATCAAATTCATTTTAATTGTCACATTCATTAATTGTATGTTTGATATCGTCTAGTAACCTTTCTTAGTCCTTTCTTCCTGGCACTTCACACTTCACAAATCATTCAATTCATTTCAATTCAATCTTATTTATTTCGCTCCAAATCATAACAGAAGTTATGTCTTGACACTTTTACTTTCCGTGTAGAGCAGGTCTAGACTCTTTATATTTACAGGCCCAACCATGAGCAAGCTCATGTTGACAGTGGCAAGGAAGGGAGGTGGCAGATATAGACACAGATGCACAGCAGCAATAAAATCATAGAAACTTTGAACGTATTACTTAATCTGTCTATAAAGAGTGTAATGATAGTTGAACTAAAAAAGACAAACATGTCATGCACAAGGTTGTGTCATCAGCAGAATTCCAAGAGTTATTTAGTGAGATCGAGTCTTTCTGATGAAAAATATCATTTTATGCTCAGTGATGTTTCTTCGATTAAGAAATAAGTCCATCAATAAAACATTGACAAATACTTTTCAAGTGATTTCTCTTGTATATTTGTGATCAGACCTTATAAAATCTAAGGATTTGCATATTGAAATATGCAAACTAAAGATCTCTGTGTTTTGGACACCATGAGCAAGCACTTGTCGACAGCAGCAGCCACGATCCATGAGAACCTGCTGGACGAGAGAGTGCAGAAACTCTGGGGAAGAAGTTTAGTTAGTGACATCATTAATGAGACATGTATTTTTGCAGATGGAAAGAGAGACCAAGAGAATGTATTTCTAAATCATGATGTTACAGTCGCAGCAGTAGAGTGTACTCCTTAATAAAGAGGTAAATGGTTTGGTATAAAAAGTACGGTGTAACAAAGCTCGATGTCAGTCTGCACATGATGTTAGGGCTGCAGCTTCGTCGTTTTTTTCTACAAAGAGCAGCTGATCTTGTGCACACAGCACGACAGAATCGCAGGTGTAGAAGACAGGTGGGCTGCGTGGTGGAGCCGTGACCCAGACAGGCTGTAAAACCACAACTACTCACATCAGTATACGTGCATTCAAATATTATAAATGACAGGAAATGCTTTTATTGCTAAAATAACGCAACTTCTGCACCAACCTGTTTAACCCGTAAACACAAACAGCAGTAACCAAGGAAGTAAGGGGTAAAGACACAATCAGCCCACTGAGGGAGGCCGTGGAGCCCGTGTCAGGATTTGTGTGTGTGTGTATGGGTGTGTACAGGCTTCAACTAACTAACAAATTCAGTCCAAACCTTCAGCATTTCGAGTGAAGTTATTTCAACAAACGCATGATTGCACATGCAGCGTCATTCAGCTGATCAAGCTCCACATCCCCCGAAGTGATAATCTACCTAACTGTAGCTCCAAGTTCACTTTTCAAACATTGCTCAACCTGGCCTTCAGTTCCTCTCCCTGCCAGCCGACACTGTTGCATAATAACCGACTCGTCACATTATATCCTACTTGACTCGGTTTCAGCCCATTTAAAGCAAACAGTCCCCTGCAGGAGCAGTCATTCACTCTGTAAACATTCAGCCGCCTGTCACAAAGTTCAGCTATCATAAAAAAAACAACTTGTAGATCAGCATTCTTTCCCAGCTCCAACAGTTTCACGTGGTGTTCCTGCACATTTGCATGTTTTAATGAAGCAGTCAGAGTAGAAGAGTTGTTTTCTCCAACCTCCCGCTCTAAAGAATGATCGTTCAGCCCGATTTAACAAATATATTTTCATGTTGTCGCAGGATACAGAGGTGTACAAGGGCTCGGTGAAGGAGGACATGATGCGATGGCAGAATAGCTTGCGGGCTCACGGCTCGGCGGACTGGGTCATCATCGTCGTGGAGACCAACGACAACAAGAAGAAGAACAAGACCAACATCCTGCCTCGCTCATCCATCGTTGACAAGATCCGCAGCGACTTCTGCAACAAGCAGAACGACAGGTGAGGACAGTTGTGGGTAATATACAGACTTCCTTCACTTGTCGCCCGTTCATCCCGTTGCTGTAGTAACAGTAGAAGCCGATTGTTCAGAAACCGCATCGATTCGACCTGCCCTGTGTGAGTACTTGAAGTTTATTCCTCTTTGTTGCAGATGCGTGGTGCTGTCAGACCCTCTGAAGGACTCGTCCCGGTCTCAGGAATCCTGGAATTCCTTGCTGCTCAAGCTGCGGACTCTCCTCCTCATGTCCTTCACCAAGAACCTGGGCCGATTCGAGGACGACATGCGCACGCTCCGAGAGAAACGCACGCAGCCTGGCTGGAGCTTCTGCGAATACTTCATGGTCCAGGTAGATGGAAAGAGAAGTAGATGTTGTGCCATGACTGAAACTGAATCTGTCTCCATCTTGTTTGCAGTTCCACAGTTCAGTGTCACATATCAGTGTGTTTGTGTGATTGCACAGGAAGAGCTGGCCTTTGTTTTCGAGATGCTGCAGCAGTTTGAAGATGCCCTTGTCCAGTATGATGAACTAGATGCTCTTTTTACACAATATGTTCTTAACTTTGGAGCTGGAGGTGAGGAAACACCACCTAGAACTGTAGTTGGTTTCAGTACAGCAGTCCTACTTTCAGTTTTGGTCTGACCGGTCTGTTCCTGTCCACAGACACGGCTAACTGGCTCGGCTCATTCTGCGCCCCGGTGCGTAACTGGAGCGGCCTGCTGCTCCGGAGGCCCATCGACATGGAGAAGAGGGACGGGATCCAGCGTGGGGAGGCCAGCCTGTTAGATCTGAGGAGCTACCTGTTCTCTCGCCAGTGCACCTTACTCATCTTCCTCCAGAGGCCCTGGGAGGTGACGCAGAGAGCCCTGGAGCTGCTGCACAACTGTGTCCAGGAGCTACGCCTGCTGGAGGTAAACACACACACAATTATTCTTTCTCCATGTTGCGATGGATGGATTGAACCTAAACAGACTGAACTCAACCCGTCACTCATCATACTGTATGTTGTTGCTCTCGTCGTTCAGGTGTCTGTGCTGGAGGGGGCGCTCGACTGCTGGGTGTTTCTCAGCTGTTTGGAGGTTCTGCACAGGATCGAGGGTTGTTGTGATCAGGCCCAGTTAGCTGCAAACTGCTCCCACACCGTCGGGCTGTGGGCCTACGCGACTGACAAGGTGACAAAAATACTCAAACACGTAGCTTTGATCTCTGGTGTAACTTCTGATGTGTTGATGGTACCGTCAGTGGACCAGCACCTCGTTCTTTACGTGTATATTTTTGACAATTTGATACAAGTCTGGATTCTTTTTTGTTCTTTGAAGCTGGAACTGTGTCCAAGCGAAAAACCTGTAAATATGTAGCTTCTTGACAGTTACATTCGAAACAGACATTAAACTTTATTGTACGAAGGTCTCACTGAACTTTGTCTTCACTCCTTAGCAGTCTCCATAAAGCTGTTAAGACTATTAAAACATATTATTAAGGGCACATTCAGACAGAATCTGCCACTATGGTGACTCATCGCAGGTTTGTGCATCAGTGTGTGTCTGTTTGTGTTGAATGTAACCGCTGTGAAACAGTCAGGAAACAACTTTTTATTTAGCTGATTCACCCGTTTTATCGAGGCTGGCATGCTCTCTCTCTCTCGGGCAAAACCAAATGAAACTTCTTTGTGTCTTTATTTTGCAGCGTGAATTGCGAGTCAGACTCAGATTTAGAAGCTGGTTCATGAAATAAACCCAACAGAAGTATCAGAGTTTAGACATTTCAGGCCGACTGTGGAGGTTCGACTGATCTGATCGTCTGATTGGTGGCTCGCAGGTCGGCCTGCGTTTGTCCAAAAGTCGGATCCAGCTGATAAAAACTATGTTCCCCTAAATCATTAAAGTGTTTTTGTTGCCTTTTCCAGCTGAAGTCCCTCGGGGAACTCTGTGGCCTGGTGTCAGAGAAGGGACCCACATCTGAGGACCTGAACAGGACTGTGGATCTGCTGGCCGGACTGGGTGACGAGAGGCCTGAGACCGGTGAGTTTTCAGACTCGACCCCCACCCTCCCTTCAAATGATTTAGGGCACCGAGCTGAGCACATTTGACCTGTTGACTGTATCCTGACCTTTCTCCGCTCTGACAGACTCCCATCATCAGCGGTTCAGCTGATTCAGGACTGATCTGTGATTGCTTTGTACTTTTTCTTCCACAATCAAACAAATGGCACAGCTTTGTGCTCCAGTTCCAAAGACTTTTAATCAGCATTCAAAGTCAAATTATCGTCCTGTAGTTGGTGTTTGATTAGTTTCTCTGCAGGCTGACTGTATGTGCACATGGGCCCTGAGCTGTCGTCTGCAGGCTGTGTTCTTTAAAGTCAGCTTGGTGTGTCGGGGTGTTTAGGGTTGGAATTTCCTTTCCACTGAAAGAAGCTTGTTCAGCCAATCGTGTCGACTAAGCTGTAATGAATAAGGCTGACTCTTATTAAATAACTGTGTGCGCCTTGTTTTAATTTCCCTCTGTCGTCCTCCGCAGTGAACAGTCTGCAGAGCCCGTACAAAAAGCTGAAGGAAGCCTTATCGTCCGTGGAAGCTTTCGAAAGGCACTATCTTGTAAGTGGGCTCCTTGCCAAGGCTTGGTGTTGAGTTTCAGTTGGCAAAACGGGAAGTTGACACACATTCTGTGAATTCCCGTTTCCAGTTCTTTAAACCAGTTTTTCCTGATGTAATATCCTTGAAACCTCAGTGGATACGGTTAAGTTGATGGTCTTTCCCATCTCCTCTTCCTCCTCATCAGGAACTCTCTCACGCTGCTATGGAGATGTACAGGGCCATCAGCCGGCTGAGGTCTGCCAGACTGGTGGGAAAAAGCCTGGCCGAGTTCTACATGTAAGGAAAAACCTGCTGGTTCCATGCCAGGAAAGCCGTGTTAAAGGCAGCGCACATCCACGCGCTGGTGTTTTCATAAATTCTGCCTGATTAGGCCTCTTCTCCGGGAGCTGTCAATCAAGACGCTGCTTGTAAACACCCACACACTCGGGAGGAGAGCTCTAATCAGGCCGAACAAACGAGAACGCTAATGTGGTTTGATGGGTGCAGCAGGGTTTTTTACATAAATGTGAAGTGCAGCTGAAAGTAACATTTCCTTCAAGTTCTGACTCATCACGCAGTGACATGTTTAGACACACTGTAGATCGAAGTGGCTGCAATCCAGACACGTGTGACATCAGACAGCTTATGTTCAAGAAAACAAAGCAAGCTGGGCCTCTGCTATTGGCTGATGTTGCATGATGTCACTCTCGTGACAAATCATAACATCACCTGATGCCAAACATCAAGCCGGTAGCAGATGGATAGTTTATCATTCTGCTGCTGCAGCAGACGTGAGCGCTTTGTTTCACTTCTAAGTAGCATTAAAACAAGTTGTAGACACACACATCCAGTCAGTAATATGAAAAACAAGATGATGCATCTGTGTTTATGCGTTTTTTCTTTGTTTTTTTTTCCTCAGGAGGAAGGGTGACCCCGAGCGGGCCGAAACCTTTTTACAGGAAGCTCTGAAGTCGTACGTGTCAGAGGGATGGAGCCTCCCCGTCACTCACACCAGGAAACAGATCGCCGAGTGTCAGAAACTGCTGAGCAGAACTGAAGAGTATCCTTCAAGTCACAAACACCAGCTGCAGCCGAGTGCGCCAACATCAGTGCAGTGTGTGGATTCAACGGTAGAAGAAGAAGAAGAAGTGACCTAAATATAGGGGATGGTCAACATAAGTAGTTCTCTGTGGTACTGAAAGAGTCACACAAATCCATCACAGGATTATAATGGTATTAAGTACATACAAGTATACCCAAATCTTTGAGTTTTGAGTCGGTGCAGTCGTATTTTTCTGTCTTTCCAGTCAGATTAAGTTTTCCGGCTGGCCTGATGACACTAAATTTCGTCCGTCGTGTTACTCAGGAACGTTAACTAAAGCGTTGATCTGATAAAAACAGCCGACGCTCTGTCGTGTTTGGTTTCCTTTACAACCTCCCGCAGCTACCTGCAGACCAGTGCCTTGTTGGCTGGTGACGTGAACCTGACCACGGAGGAGAGGAAGCACTTTTGTCAAGAAATCCTGACCTTTGCTGGCAAGTCTGGAGATCAGTGTAAGTGATCATGTTTATAACTCTTTAAGATGAAAATCAGTTTATACAATCGTGTTGTTGATGGATTCAGCTCCAAGTCTTGACAGTTTATTACAGAATATTTGCATATTGTTCTGTAAATATGCATAGCTGCCTCCCTCTGCTGGTTGAAACCCGGCTATTGCAATTGTATTTTGCTATTGGCTGATCTGTAGCAGGCGACATACTGTATGTGGTGGCAGCTTTCATCATCAACCACCCCAGACTCCTTGTCCCCTTCTATGAACCAGACAGACTGGAGATGTAGCCTCTCTGACTCTGTCTTACAAATGTTACAACACATTTACCAGACAGAAACAAAAGGCCATGAATGGTCTTCACTGACTAAAGCTCCAGTGGACAATCACAACTGATACAGTTAGCTCTGACCTCCTGCAGCTGTATTCCTGCTACACTGTGAGTGCTGGTCATTGTGCCACTTTAAACGTAACTGATGGATTCCAATAAATTCAAATGTGTACTAACCAGCAGCATGGTTAGTTGCCAAAAAAAAAAAAAAAAACCCAGCGCTTCCTTGATCAGCCAATAATCTCTGAGATTTATCACTACAATAACAGACCTTTTTCACAGCAGCCAATTTGACATTAAATAGTAGGTAAACGCAGGTGTTACAGGTTAGCAGAGTCAGGGTGCTGCTGTGCTGCAGGTCGGCTCACTGGAAAGTCTCTGCTACAATAAATGGAATACCATAATCAGAGATTTTGTACTTCTGGTGTCTGAATATTAGAGCAGTTAGAGGATCAGTAGAGGAAAGCAGCACTTTGTGTTGTGGCCTCCTCCAGGTTTATCCTTTGTTTTCTGCAGCTCACTTCACAGTGTGTCATCACGTAATACTCCTGAGTACGCCATTAACACGTTTTCTTTTGCTCGTCCTCAGCTCAGAAAGTGACTCTCAGCATGGGCGTTTTCACTCAGCTCACGCGGCTACAGTTCCGTCCGGCCACAGCCTCGGTGCACTCCGGAGCCGTCCTGCAGGTGGAGCTTACGCTGCGATGTTTGATGCCCGTGTCGGTGCGCATTCAGCAGCTAGCCGCGAGCATCCACTTCGACCTGGAGCGCGGCGGGACTAACGGAAGGTCTAAAGGAGCTCAGAGACAAACAAACCCAGGGATAGTAGAGTTTCACCAGGCCAACCCGTCGGCGGGGCCCCCCTCCTCGTCTGCCGGCCCCTCTTTGGAGCTCGATGAGATTCAGGACAGGAGTCCGTCGGACAATTCCCTCAACTCTACAGGAGTGGTGTGTAAAAACACTCATCTGGTCATGCGTCGCCATGACAGCAACTCACCGCCGGACACGCCCAACTGTGTCAGCCCTCCTGCTGTTGCCATGAAGGAAGGAGCGCAGATGCTCCAAGTGCAGGATGTAACGTTAGAGCCCGGCAACAACAGCATCGTCTTCACGGCACCAGTAAGACGCACTCTGTCCCTCTCTCTCAACCTTTGCTGATCTGTCTCATAAAACATATTTCCTCCTCTTCATGTGTCTCTCGTCTCTGTCTCTGTAGAGTGGACAGCCAGGAACTTACACACTGCGTCAGCTGTTCGCCACGGTGGGTCAGGTGCAGTTTGTGCTGCCTCACATCTACCCATCAGTCCAGTATGAAGTCTATTCTCAGGAGCCCCAACTCACCGTGGAGCCTCTCTCAGGTCTGAATCTTTGACATGACGGGTGACAGGAAGGTTTTAAAATGAGATTGTGTGTGTGTGTGTGTGTGTTGCTCACTGTTTTTGTTGTTGCGTGTGTGTTTGCAGAGCCGCTGCTGGCCGGTCTGCCTCAGATGGTGAAGTTCACTCTGTTAACGGGTCACTACGCTGTGAAGAAAGGAGATGCTCTGCAGCTCAGCAACACTGACACCATGCCCATCCTGCCCTCCACCAACTGCTCCGCCCGCATCAGCAACCCCGCCGCAGGTCAGGACACGTTTGAATCTGCCAATCAAGTTTAAAGGGAGCCTTTTGTATTTTTCAGCATGTTCAAATAACAAAGCGCTGCAGTTGTAAGACAGGCTACAATGTGTGATAACTCACCAGCAGCAGAGACCTCCGGTGTTTTAACATGTTAGACTGACCAGCGTCCCAGAAACAGGCCTCCGCTCGGCTCCACGTGAGCAGCCCGCGTCAATTTACACAGAGCAGAAAGAGCATAGAGAAGCTGGTTGATTTTTTTCAAAATAAAATACCCCGTGTAAACTGCCGGTCGTAAAAACAGACAAAAGCGAAACTAATAAATTACGTGACATATTTACACATGTAGAAGTTTATTTAGAAGCACTTTACCAAATTTGAGCAAATAACCTTATTCTGGAAGGCTAAACGCTTCTGAAACGCTCCTGGTGGGGTTTGAAGTTGTGTGCAGGACAGACCAAAACATCGCAATCCGATGGATTTTCAGGGTCAGGATTTAAATATTTAAAGGACCAGTGTGTAGAATTTAGTGCCATCTACTGGTGTAATTTCAGATTGCAGCCCATTAGTTTTACCTTCTACCTTTTTGTAGCATGAAGGAGAAACTACGATGGTCATGAAACGCATCAATACAGAGTCAGCTTGGAGTCTATAGATATGAGAGACTCATTCTGAGGTCATAGACACATAACCCTTCATATTTTTAGGTTAATAAACTGATGGAAACATGTTGAGATTATTATATCCCATTTCTAGCGACCCCTAAATCTGACAGTTTTAGGTTTAGTTGAATGTTTTCCGGCAATCTGCTATCATTCTGTCCCTGTGTGAAGCCTTTGCTGTGCACAGCCGCCTGTAAAAACCATGTTTGAAATCAGGTTATACATCTACATGTCCAAGAGATCTGCTTTTCTCGAGCATGAATCTGCCTCTGTTAACCGCTTTTGTCTTAATCAGTCCAGGCGAGCCGCGTTCTGTGAAGTTTTCTCACGGCTTCCTTCTCTGTCCCCTTCCTGTGCTCAGAGTTGGTGGCCGAAAGCTCTCTGTCCATCCAGTCCTCTGAGAAGGTAACCAGCATCAGCCTGCCCCCCACCCCTCCGTACCACACCCTGGAGTTCCAGCTGGAGGTTCTGTGTGTCATCCCGTCCGGGACGGAGCGACCCGCCAATGAGAGGCTGACCAACGGGGAGGTTCGCCACCGACCACGCAGCTACAGTCACCCTGACACGCCCATGACCGCCATCGACCAGAGGGTGAGACCTGCAGACAGATGCACACTTTCAGGGATGAGCGTCATAAATCTGACACACTTGACCTTTAAATTCTGATATTTTCAGTTTCAAACGTCAGGATTCGTTGCTCTTCTTGGTTTTATCGTAAACTGTTTGTGTTGTTGGACAAAACAAGACATTTGATCCGCTTTGGGCTCCAGGATATTGTATCATTTCACAAGTTTAATAAAACAAACGATTCTAGAAAGTAATCTGCAGATTCATCTGTAGCTAAAATATTCATTAGCTCCAGCTAACCATCATCAACCCGATAGATATTCACTCCTACTTGTTTGGTCACATGATACGTGAAGAGATCTAAAGTCTTGCCGTCTGTCCTCAGATGTCCATCGACTGTCCGTGGTCGATCTACTCCACGCTGCTTGCCCTTACCTTTTACATCCCCTTCAAGACCAAACACTCGCTGCTTTCCGCTGGTAACAGGTGAGCCTCCATCCTCGTAGAAATGTCTGTGTCGCATGTTTTTTTTTTTTTTGTCTTGACTGATCCGCGACCCGGCTTTCACCCGACCCCACAGGAAGTACATCCAGGTGTGTGTGCAGAACGTGTCGGACCTTAACTTCACGCTGGCTGAAGTGAAGCTGGCAGAGAAGCAGTACGCGTCGCTGGAGCTGCAGTCCCTCAACACTAAAACACAACAGGTGAGACAGCAAACACTATTTGAAAAATGGTTCATCATTGTAAAAATATAAATATTTTATAGTAAATCTGGATATTTATGGACAAATGGGGATAAATATCACAATACAGGTTCTTACATACTGGTACATTCCCGTAGTTTACATCTAGAGGGAGCTGAAGCTCACTAAACATGAGGAAAAGAAGGTTTAGGTTGTTTGGGTCATACAGTTTTTGCCTTGTTTGTCACTTAAACATCATGTTTGTGTGTTTTTTTTTGTGTGTAGCTCTTGTGCAGTAAGCACAGCGTGTTCTGCTTGTGGGAGGTGAGGTGGAAGGACGACCTGCCCTCCTGTCTCCAGTGCGTTTTCTCTGCCGACTTCTCTCCGGTCAACCAAGACGTCTCCGCCTTCAAACCCTTCCACTACCAGTTCCAGCTGGAGAGAGTCACTGTGAGTCCACTTCAACTCTTGAGTTTGAGAAGTAAAGCTGTTAGTTGTTGTCGTCACATATTTCAGACGTGTCTGAAACATCTGGACAGGCACATTAAACATGTCATTAGCGAGGAAACAGCTGTCAGTAATGTTCTGGTTTAAATAAGCGGTCGTGCAGCAGATGGCCACGAACGCTGCGATAATAAGTTAATGTATGCTGAGTGCTGTTCTGTGGCACTCCTGCCACAACGAGAAACACACCCTCCCTATAAATAACCCCTGTTTGACGTTGTCAGACGTTGTACAGTGTGCAAGCTGAGATCTTGCCTCCCGCCGGCGAGCAGCACTGTCGCTCTGGTTTCCTCTGCGGGCTGGAGGTGTCCATAACACGACTGACTGAACCTGCAGAGGGCGAGGTGGCAGAAGACAGCAAGACTGACAGTGACGGCCTCAAAACCACCAAACTCATGTATGAAGGTGAGTCTGCAGAGCGGCTCATCAGACTTGATGAAATGACTACTTAAAATTCAGTGTACGTGGTACAAACAGGTCAAATACATTTTAAAATTCATCATCATAAACTGTAGGCTACAACAAACAAACTAAACCACTGGTTCTCAAACAGTGGTACGAGTACAACTCGTGGTACGCAAACTCCCTCTAGTGGTGAGGAATCTCATGTCAATCTTTTTTTGTTTGTTTGTTTAAAAACATACTAATTAAACTACACTACAAAATTTTTATTGAAAATAAACCGAGATATCTCGAATGTTTTTAAAAATAAGCTTTGTGTTGTAACGTTTTCTAAAATGTAACAGTTGGAGTGACATCCATTGCACGTCTGTCCGTCCTGGGAGAGGGATCCCTCCTCTGTGGCTCTTCCTGAGGTTTCTTCCACCTTTTTTCCCTGTTAAAGGTTTTTTGTGGGCAAGTTTTTCCTCACTCGAACCGAGGGTCTAAGGACAGAGGGTGTCACTCCCTGTACAGATTGTAAAGCCCTCCAAGGCAAATGTACTTTGTGACTTTGGGCTATACAAATAAAATTTTATTTGATTTGGAGGTGATGAAATGGTTCAAAAACTCTGTAATCGTGGTGTCAAACAGGAAATATTAGGAAGAGAAGTGTGGATCAGGAGTACACCTAAAACACACTGCGGTTAGCTCAGTTGGTAGATGTACGAAGGCTCAGTCCTTGCTGCAGCAGCCCAGGGTTCGAATCCAAACTGCGACCCTTTGCTGCATGTCATTTCCCATCTCTATCTCTCCCCACATTCCTGTCACTCTTCAGCTGTCTCTAGTGGTTCTGGGTATAAATGATCACTTTTTTTTTTTCATCGCCCATCCCTCATAATTCACTACGTGATGTAGGAGTTTTATTTGAAAGAGGTACGTATGTGTTATAATGCCCAGGAGGTAAACATGACCCTTTTGGTGGTTCTGGTGTTAAGCTCTGGTCATTCGTAATACAAATGAAATTATTATATTGTGAAATAAAAAGTTCATGAGAAAGAATTCAGATAGTATAAGTTAAAAATTAAAATATTTAAAAATAACTATTTCAGAAAAGGTCCAGAACAACATACTGCAAAGTAAATAAAATCAAAACTAAATACGTTTGTTCAAATTAAAGAAATCAAATTAATTAATAACTATTGTAATAATTACGTGTGTGTAAAAAAAAAGAAAAAAAAAAAAGAAAAAGCTTTATGTGATGAGCTCTTTGTTCTCATTTCAGTCCTTCATTATGTCTGACATTTACTACACTGAATAATGAATTAGTTTAATAAGAGAATTAATTGAAAGACTAATCACTGAAGAAAAGTTTGTCAGCAGTTTGTCTAGCTTTCCTCACCAAATACAACTGTATGAAGAGGAGTAAACTGATCTTTTTCATATGCAAATTTCATATTTAGAGTTATCAGTTCTTTGTGACTTCAAGTGTGTGTGTGTGTGTGTCCGTGTGTCCGTGTGTCCACAGTGGCTGACAGCAGCAGTAACTGGGCAGTGTGTGGGAAGAGTTCAGGGATGGTGTCGATGCCTATGGCAGCCAGTGCCACCCACAAGGTGCAAATCGAGGTGATGCCTCTGTTCGCGGGACACCTGCCCTTCCCCAAGATCAAAGTGCTCAAGTACCTGCCCCACACTGCAGCAGTGGCCATCCAGCCAGACCCTGGTAAGACCCTGTCCCCACAACTTTACTTGCGTTTTCCTGCTAAACAGCAGCTGCATGCTGTTCTGCAGCAGGTAAAGCAGGGAAACGTTCCAATGTCATTCAAGCAGCAGGTGTGATATTGTGCCTGTGTCAGCTGATGATCCAGCAGCAGCAGGTAGGCTGGCAGAAGCTGTGAGAGCGCTGCTTATTGAGGAGTATGTTGTGATCTGAAAGAGTAAACAGCATCCAAATATCAGCTAAACAACAAATTCACCTGACTGTTTAGGCAACATTCAGTTCAGGACCAACTTTGAGTTTAAATTTAAATGTATTATTTATTTATTATCTTTGGAAGTACAAAATGATTTCACTTTGTTTGTTAGCAGTTAGCCATTAGCTGGTAGTGACCTGTGATCAGCAGTTGGCTTTTAGCCATTAGCCATAAGTCATTAGCAATTAGTTGAAATGTTTTGAAAATAAAAAATAATAAAGAAAATTGCACATTTGTAAACATTGCAAACCCTTTAAAGAGCAAATATTTAACCCAGATTTTACCCTTAAAAAAAATCATGAAAATTGTGTTTTATCATTCATTTACTTTGGGGTACCTCAGGGCTCAGTGCTAGGTCCAGTTCTGTTCTCCATTTACATGCTCCCTCTAGGTCACATTATTCGTGAACATAATATCAGTATCCATTTTTACGCAGACGATACTCCGCTTTATTTAAGCTGTGACACATCTAATCACTTCCAGGTTGCAGGCAACCTCTTAAGCTTTTAAAATGTGACCAGAACATTAACACTAAATTCAATCAGCAAACATGCAACAAACATTAATATCACCCACCAGACATCAGCTTTTTAACAGACAACCAATTCGATCTCAATTTTCCTCACACAGTGCAAGTTAACAGAAGCACAAATGTTTTACAGCTACAGTGGTAATCCTCGCCACAAACAGTCTCTCAGTTCATCAGTGAGCTTCTGCCTCTCTGGAGTTTATTGTAGTCCTGCACGGTGTTGCAGATGCTCGCATTATGTGCCACGAGTGCAATTTGTTTGTAACTTATCCCTCACCTGTTGCTTTGTATTGTAGCTTAATTGGTCCAGGCTGACTTCATATCCCAAGTCCTTTTATTAATTATTTAATATCTGTCCATCAAAACTGCATCTTGTCTTGACATGACAGTTTCTTTGTTTCCATCCTCAGACAGCTGCGTGGAGAACGACAGCCTGTCCCTGCTGGATAAGACGTTGGACGACCAGGCGGACACGGCGAGCATCCGCAGCCGGGGCAGTGTGCACTCTGTGGGCAGCAGCGGCGACCAGCAGCAGAAGGGCGTGGCCATGCCACGTCTTGAGCCCTTCAGCCCCGGACAGGTGTTCAACCACAGCCACACGCGGCAGGTCCTGGTGCTGCCCGCCACCGACGACCACATCATGGAGGTCAACGCTACATGACCCTGGTGGCGAGACCACCAGCCCCCTTCTTACAGAACTGAACCCAAGCCCTGGACGGACTCTATTGAGCTTTTGCTCTGGGGTATATCGGGTCCATGAGTCCATGTCGAGGATCGCTACAGGTCGCCGGGATGGACTCACCCCCTAAGCATGAAACGATCACAACACTGGAGACATTAGGGACTAGACACGGTGACGAGCCAATGACATCTGCTGATAAAAATTGAAATAAAATTTTTTCTTTGCCATACTTTGTACATAGCTCATTGGATGGATTTATAGTTCTAAATATATAAATATATATATGGACTGATCAATCAGATCGGTGCCTGTTGTGCTCCTTGGAACTGAAGAATCACAGTCCTGATTGTCCCATGATGCACCAAAGCCCTAGATGTGTGTAAGCCTCGATCAGCTACTCAAGTACTGTAACTTTGACTGAGTGTGTTCGCTGTACGTGCTGTCCCTGCACCTCTCAGACAGTCTTCTCTTTTACATTTGAGACTTTGGTCCTGATGATTACGCTCACGTTAAATAAATAAGCTGCTGTTTTCGTCACAACCAGGAAGGTTAACAAACGCCATAATCCTGACAGACTCTTCTGTGCCGCGGATACAAACAATATTCCCTCTGTTGTATGCTGAAGTAGAATGTTAACTTTAGGCTCCCAATACATGCTATTAACCTGATAATGGTACAACCCAACCAATGTGTGAGAGGCTAGAAATGTTGTCACGTGGGACCCCTCGTGAAGTTCTGGTGACGTGTTTTTCTTTCTCTTCTCTCAACACGTTCTACAATATGTTGATGACACTGACCTGTACGACCTAAAATGTGGTGAAGCCAGAGAGGCAGGCAGGCTGTGATTGTTTGGAGTCCAACATGTGGTCATGGCAAAGTAACAGCGAGCGTCACAGTAACCACGTTGAAA
This sequence comes from Larimichthys crocea, assembly GCF_000972845.2. Lineage (NCBI taxonomy): Eukaryota > Metazoa > Chordata > Actinopteri > Sciaenidae > Larimichthys > Larimichthys crocea. Next base: position 23,961,329 of record NC_040011.1, read on the forward strand.
GGGAAAAAATGTGTTGTCTGAAGCCGTCACCTTCCTTTTCTGCAGCGGTCGTTTGCAGTTGCCGCATTTGTTACAATTCGAGTTTTCTTCACACCAGAGGGAATATATTTGGTATCAGCAGGATAGAGGAAGTCTATAGATGTCCAGCATCTGGACAGTTGTAACATCATCATGTGAAAAGATTCCAAAAAAAAGAAAATTCTGTCACTTTTAAACTGACACTGCTAGTACAAGTTTAAACTTGTTAAGATACGATAAGAACACTAGATCCAACACTGATTTGATTGTTTGTTTTTCTGATAATTCTCCAAAATTCACAATCGATATCCTGTTGTCAGGTTTTATTTGGAACTGGAAGATCTAAAAACAGTTTTTGCTCCATTGGGACAGAAACAAGTTTGATTCTGAGTACATGTGGTGACTCTTGTGAAACTAAAACAGCGACTTGTGTGTCTGACTCGGACGCAAACATCAGCACAAAATCTTCAAATCTAAAAGCATTAAAGACGTGAGAGGCTCAGAGTAGCGGTGTGTATCTGTAGTTCTGTGTATGTGTGAGTGTGTGTGTGTGTGAGAGAGTGTGTGAGTGTGTGAGATCAGGTGAGACTTTTAAACAAGGATCAACCAGTGCACATTATTGTCTATCTATTGTCTTACCTATCAGTGGATTGTTCATATACAGTGTGTGTATATTTATTCTGTCTGAGTGTGTGTGTGTGTGTGTTTGATTGGGGTGTGTGTGCGTCGCCAAAATCCGTGTCCGAGCTATGCACACATACCGACAGGTGTTGAATAGATGAATGAAATATTTCTTCATTCGTTTATTTGAAAGGATGAATGTTCTTCTGCTCTCCTTCCTCCCTCCCCCGGCGCACACACACACAGTGTAACTACAGCCTCCTGCTCCTCTTTGACCACTGTACATACTGATCTGTAAATACTGAGTCAAATCAAAATCATCTTTGATTGCCAACTATATTAAAAAATCATTGGAACTGACTTCCTGTGTGCTGTTTGGATGTCTCCTCACACATCTGATCATTCAACAAGAGCTTTCTAAGACTGATCTGGCTCTGTCAGACCTCCAGTTCGTCCCAAAGGTGTGTCATGTCTGGAGCTTCAAGTTCACGTTCAGCTAAACTATAAACTTTCCATGTGCAGTGTTAGTGTTGTGTGGTATGAGAAGGATTCAGGCTTAAAAACTAACTCTTTTAGTTGTTATGAAGACAACTCTGATCAACTCTGCAGAGACTGAGCTGAGATACTAAAATGTGTTTCTCCCAGCAGATGAGGGTCAGGCCCTCTGAGGGGTTCCAAGATAAATGATATGACATCTATTTTTTTGCTTTTTCTTACTGCCTCTGACATCCTCTGAACAGGATCTTTGGTTGAAGTCAAGCGTCCGTCACAAGCTGCTGTCTTCTTTGTTATTTCCAGCTACACTGTAGTTTGGTTGCGGATGGCAGACGTGAAAGACTAATTATTTTATTTATTGATTTGATAGCTACAGAGGGAGACAGTCTTATTTTCTTTTTTTATTCTTCACAAAGTGGTTTCAGTTTCTAATTTCTGTATTTGGATGGGTCAGAGAGGTGAGACAAAGAGTAACTCAAAGTTCAAAATAATTCATCTAGATGTCAAAAGCATTTATATTTTATATTTTTAATAGTAATATTTGTTGTTTTGAGCACCAACAACTTTAATGGTGTTCCACAGTGTTAGAACTGGATCACCGCAGAACTTTTTGTGTTTGGGGTCTTTGATTCATTTGTTTAATGATTTCTGTGGAGCTGATCTGAGACCCGTCTCTCTGTCTCCCCGCCCCTCTCACCTTATCTGTCTGTCTGCTTGCTCCTCATTAACATAATGAAGCACCTGCACAGCGGGAGGTCTTACAGGTTAAAACAAACGCCTCTGCTCTGTGGGAGCAACCAAACATGAGGAGCATGAGGAGGCCACACGGGACTCTCCTGGCGGTGTTAGCGGTGTGTTTCCTCGGAGTGTGTGCCCTCTCACATGTGGACGAGATGAAGACTCAGGAGCGGCTCTTCCTCAGCTCTCTGGGGCTCTCCGGGCCGCCGCGTCCCAGCCACCAGCCCCGGCGCCGCGTCCCCTCCGCGCTCTGGAGGATGTTCCGGAGGTCAGAGAACATGCAGGCCCAGGAGAGCGACCCCTGCACGGTGTCCGAGTACGGAGTTCGCGGGAACATCATCCGATACGTGCAGGACCAAGGTGGGCAGTGTTTTCATATTCATGTAAAATATAAATAAATAAATAAATAATTTTTTTTATTTATTTATATATAATATTTCCTTTTCAGATTCTCAGTGCTTAAAATCTGCATATTTCATCTTTAAATAATCAATAATTCATTTAGATAATATCAGAGACATACCTAAACATCTGGAGCATGTCCAGGACACCAAACATGAGTTAGTTTTGGTAAAAGTATAATTAATGGCCAACAGCTGAAAGAATTGACATTTTAAACATAAACATCATAAATTCTGTGCTGTAATCACAATAACAATATGACCTAATTACAATGAGATGCTATGATAGTGACTGTGACCCTCGTTTCTAGATCAAATCTGATCATTTTGCTTAAAGACTTGGAGAATTGGAGCTGCAACAAACAAGTCAGAGCGTTGTCATTTTCTAGATTATTAAAGTTCAGAAAGTCTAGCCCATCACAAGATCCAAGAGCATAAAGGGGCTCAGACTCAAAGATAAACCAGTTCATTCAAATCGTAGCCTGGAGATAAAGATTGCATCTTCTTGGTTGTTTGAAATAACTACAGAGTTAACTAACAGAATATCAGAGCTTAGAAAAATGCTGAAAGCCGCTAGATCCCTTTCTCCATGGTGAGAGGAGACAGTTTTGAAGTAAGTAAGATCGACTGAGCTTAAAGAAAGTGATAAATAATAGATTTTTAGATCAACTTCATGATTCTCAGGTAGGTCTTTGTGCACAGCACTAACAATTCTGTATGTTTGGACAATAATGTTGCAAATTTAATTAATTTAGTTTAAGTGTGAAATGTTCTAAAGGAGCCCCCCCCAAAAAATTCCTTGAGTGTTGTGGTTCTGTGCTGCAAAGCTCAGCTCATCCGTGTTCATAAAAGAAAGCAGGTTCAGCCAGAAAAAGTCTAATAATGTCAAAGCTATGCACACAGGTGTGAGATAGAGAGAGTCTACACTGTTATTTACTAGTCCAAGTGTTATTGAGCGACCTGACACAGCAATCAAAGCACATTTTTATCAAGAAAAGCTTCTGACGACGCCGTGAAAGGCTTGTTATTCTGCTGTGTTTGCACTAAATCCTCAAGTAGACGCACTTCAGTAAAATAAAAAGTGCAATAGTAATCATGCAGCTGATCTCCTCTTACATAAAACTCCTCATGAACCCTTGAGAAACTGTCATGTCCTTGTTAAAATGCTGGTGTTTTGCAGGCCGGCTGGTGTCTGGCTGGAGCAGCAGCTGTCAGACTTGTCTGGAGAAGCAGCTCTTCTTCAACATGTCGGTCCTACAGCCTGTGGAGCTGCTGTCTCTGGCTCAGCTGGAAATCAAGTTCCACTGGAAGCCCTTCAGACCTGCAGAACTCCTGCAGGGGCCCCGGGCCCTCAGCGTGTCGCTGTATAAAGTGATTCGAGCCACGCTGAGGGGAGCCAATCCTCAGGCCAACCGCAGACTCCTGCTGTCCCAGTCAGTCCAGCTGCAGCCTGAACCTACCTCCATCACCATGGACCTCACCGTGCTGGCAGAGGGCTGGCGCAAACCGGGACGCAACTACGGTTTGGTTCTAGAGCTGCTGCCTCTCAGCACGGATCCAGAAGAGCTTCTGTCTTTTCACCCAGGGAACTCCCTCCCGTTGGAACCAGCCTTCACCCTGCCGCTGGTCCAAGCCTCTCTGGTGGCCGTCTCCCTCAACCCCCACCAGTGTCGCTCCAGACAGAGAAGAAGCGCTGTCCATCTCCCCGTGACACCCAGCAATGTGTGCAAGGCCCGCCGCCTCTACATCGATTTCAAAGACGTGGGCTGGCAGGACTGGATCATCGCTCCGCAGGGCTATATGGCCAACTACTGCCACGGCGAGTGCCCGTTCCCACTTAGCGAGAGTCTGAACGGCACCAACCATGCCATCCTGCAGACCCTGGTACACTCTCTGGACCCTCATGGGACACCACAACCCTGCTGCGTCCCCATCCGCCTCTCCCCGATCTCCATGCTCTACTACGACAACAACGACAACGTGGTGCTCCGGCACTACCAGGACATGGTGGTGGATGAGTGCGGGTGTCGATGAGGTTCTGATTGGCCCGTGACTATCAAATATCCATCACTTCTTTTTAAGCTTCTCAGTCTGAATTCTCAGTTTCTTAATGATGATTTAAACAGATTTTTCAATGAACAGTCAATGTTTTTTTAAAGAATTTGTATGTTTGTTCTCACAGAAATGTCAATTCATTCAATTTATACAAAGGCTGATAATAAAAATTACAATAAAGTCACACTGATGGATTGAATATGAAAGATAATTTTGGTGACCCTCGTTTTTAGATCAAATCTGGTCATTTCGCTGCAAGAACACATGATTTGGGACATTGTCAGTTTCTTGGTGGATTTTCTAGATTATCAGAAAATGGCACCAACACAAGACCCAAGATCCTTTGGGTGTAAACCTGAAGACTGAGGTCGATCTTCAAGTGGTCAAGTTCCAGTTGATCAACTTTTAGATAAATCGGTTCATTAAAATATGCGTAATCGTAGCCTGAAGATAAAGTTTCTTGGTCATTTCAAATAATTCCATAGTTAGCTAAGAGAATATTAGAATCATGTGAGCTTGTTTTTCTAAGTTTGGAGGCTAACTTTCGCGCTTATTGTGGGTTTAACTTAAAAATCATCAGCTCATACATTCGATCTTCATGTTGAGTCTCAATTAATCAAACGTTCAGAGTCGGTGTCGGCCTTTTCATGTCATCACTGTTTAAACGTCTCACTGACACAGACCAGCGACTCTTTTATCTACAAATGGAGAAATTAACTCTCTTATCTCACCTTCCTGCCTGATAACACCCCCGACCACCTCCCTCACTGAGCCAGACAGACCACTGGGGTTGCCATGACGATGGCTGGTTGCCTCAGCAACCCGAGAGAGGCTGACAGGTTTGTAGTAATTAGTGAGAGAGACGGAGAAGGAAGAGAGGAGGAGAGACCCAGTAATCAGTCTTAGGCTTCCGGAACGTTCCCCCAACATTGCCAATGGGTTATGGTAATATTATTGAAAATGTTCTTGATATGAAGCAAGTTTTTTTTTTTTTTTTTTTTTTTTTTTTTTTTTTGTGTGAAAACATTATTGGTCATTCCTGTTATTGAATTGAACATGAAAAAATGTGTCAACCCATTGTTATGGGAATTTTTAAAGAAGAACCCTTGAATAAGGAGGACTGGATTCAAAGTTTAAGTTGAATTTATTATTCTTGTACAAGAAGGAGCGTTTAACAGTGCAACACACAAGAGGGTTACAGAGAAAAGGTTCCCTGAGGAGCTCTGACAGTTGGTTCTTATACATTTCTTAAAATGGGCTGTCTCAGACACCTCCCCACTGACAATTTCCTTTTTTGGTTTTCTGCTCAGTAATGAACATTATGTTACTTGTCCAAAATGACACTTCCCTTAACCTGTCTCTCTTGTCCTTGAACTATTTTTTAAATTATCTCTCCCTGCCAGCCTCAGTAAACACATGTCAAAAAAGGAAAGTGGACGAGACGTGCAAAAGACAGGAGTTAAAACATCAGCAACCCAGTATAATCCTAATTTTTATAACACCCATTAAACTCTTTAGACACAGTCAGTGCTGTGTCATATTACACATGTCCATACCAAAGACAGGAAACTGCTCCAACACTTTGACAAACAGAAATATTGTGGATATATCATGAGCATCACTTCATACAAAGTTTCTGAAGCTTTATGATCATGATTTATGATCTTGAGTAGAAGTTAATATTTAAGATTCTGCTGTGTTTGTATAGTGCCCGTCATGTGTCATGTTTGGAAAAATGAATGCACTCATAGCTACATGTATGTTTGTGTTTAGGAGCTGGAATTAAGTGTTATCATACATTGTAGACAGGTGCATAATAAATGCATTGAATATGACTGAAATTATTCCATGTTCATTAGTCTACACTGCTATATGTACAGGACATACAGAGGATTGCATTGACTGAAATTACAATTCTCTCATATCCCTGGTGCAAAACGAGCAATAAACATGAAAATATAAAAGGTATAAAGAAATATAAAAATGATGTACACAGTAAATATAGAAGGCATTCAGCAACTGACTTTGGATAAAGTGGCTGTTAGTTTCTCAGATGCTCTCACTATGTGCTGCAGGGTGCAGTGCAGCCTCCATCCCACACAGTGGGTCAGGATGCTCTCGGTGGTGCCTCGATAGAAGGAGCGCATGATGGAGACAAAAGCTTTGGCTCTTCTCAGTCTGCAGAGGAAATAGAGGCGCTGCTGAGCGTTTTAGAGATTAACATTACAGAGGGAAAGTATCCACACAACCCAGCCATCACAGTTCAAAACACAGATTCCAAATGCACGACTCAGGAGGCAACAATCAGGTAAAGAGTCTTTACTAGTGGAATATTCAAATTCCTTTCAGGCAAACAAAGTTGAACCAGCTAGACATAGGCAGAATCCAAAACAGAATCTGGCAGCAAACTAGTTGGCTAAGGACTCGTCTTTATATACTAGGGAGTTCATTTGGTAAATAACAAACAGGTGATGAGTGATGACGGTGAAAAGGTGTGAATCAAAAGTGGCTGGATCTGGATCATAGTTGACGTGAACCAATCATCTAATAGTCTACATAAAACACCAGTTTATTTTAACAGCGGGACACAGACTGCAGCAGAGAGCGAGCATATGAATATGGACAGATGTATAAAAACTTTATCATGAAGCCTGAAGTTAATCACCATTTTGTGGTTTATCAGCACAGGCTGAAAAATATGACCTTACATAATGACGTAGTCTAGTGTAAGTACAGTTGGAACACCGCGGTCGTCTTCTCATAAGTCCTCATGAATTCTCCTTCACATGTTCTCAGACGGTAATGTTTTTGACTTTTGATACTAAAATCATGACACCAACAGACCTTTTTCACAGCAGCCATTTTGACATCAACTAGTGCAGCACAGCAACACTGTGACTCACTCTTCCATCAAGCTGCTGGGCTCACAAGAGACAGGTTTAAAGAAGAATAGTCCAAATGTGTGCAGCAGAGCAGAGATACTCTAACTTTTAGTTCCTTTAACTGCATAAAATTTGTGGTGTGCCCCTTTAAGCATAGTTTTGACAATTTATAGATAAAAAGAAAGTATGGATGTCCATGCTGAAAGTGGCTGAATTTAAGATAATATGAGTTTAATAAACACCTAGAGTGTTGATCCTGGTGTTTCAGTAGCAATAGGACATATGTAAAGAAAAAATAAAAGACAATAAGAATATATTCAGTAGAAATCATACAAAAGCAATCAAACTCAAACTCAAACCATCAACCAAATGTTGAAAATGCAATATTTCATCTTACTGAACCAGCCTCACACTGAAACATGCCGGCCGTCTTATTGATGTTTTTTATTTCTTCATTTAACCATAAAAAAAATTAAAGATGTATTCTCTCTACCATGTTTTTGTGTTTTCCTTTTCTTTATTTCTTCTTCTTTTTATTGTACTGCCAATTTTCTTAACCATGTTGTTTTCTCATCCTGCTCTGAAGTGAAACACAGTGAACGGAGGATGAATGAGACAAAGAGGCAGACAGAGGGAAAGGGAGAAGCTTCTGGCTGTTCAACAGCACTTTTCTGTCAAAGACAAAGTTGTTTCCACTTAACCCTCTGGGGTCCACAATACACACTGTGCTGTATCGAACAGTCACACTCACAGGAGTGTTTTTCTTCCTCTCTTTGAAACTAAATCATTGTCTCTCTCTCCTGCTCCCAAATGAATCTTTAAGATGGCTGGGGACGCTGCGAGCTGCTTCAACACTCCCACAAAACAAGATCCATAGTGGAACCTTTTGTCACCGGGCCTGGGACAAAGTGGACAGGTCTAGCTGCCCACAGTTGGTCGCATCACCACTTTGGTCCTGAAATATCTCAACGACTGTTGGATGGATCGCCGTGAAGTTTGTTCTACTCAGCAAGGATTATAACTTCCTTCATTCCTTGGTGATAAATGACGTTCCCATGAGCCTCAGCTGCACTTTGTGTTAAGTGCTAATTAGCAAATGTAAGAAGGTGAACATGGATTACATCTTACCTGCTAAATATCAGCATGTTAGCGTGTTGCCGTAGGAATTATGTATCATATAAATATGTGTGTATGTGACCTGCTGACTCTGACATGAATGAGCTGAAAGCAGCATCAAACCTTTGTCACTGGAATAATTAGTCACACTAATAAAGATAAATGAATTATACATAATAAAAAGAAGGTGTTCAAATACTATGATTAAAACTACTAACACCACTAAAACTACTACAACTGATTCCAGTAATGATCAAAATAGAGTTTATTGGATCGTTGATATAAAACTAAGCAGGCTACTGACTTTCTTGCTAGATTCCATTGCCATCCGGACCCCTTTCCCTAACCCTAACCCTGTCTCCAATGCCTACTTTGGACATACTGTTTTCCCCAAGATGTACTAACCTAACCCTAACCATCCCGACCCCTTGCCTTAAACTAACTACTTGAACACTCATCTCTGACCCCCACTGCCTTCCTTTGGACATACCATCTTCCCCAAGACTTATTTCCCTAACCAGTTCAGGACATGTTCAGTACAAAAACGCCAAGGATGTAATACATTCCATTTTCTCTTTCTTTTGCCTTCCTTCTCTTCCTTTCTTCCTCTTACTTCTCCCACTCGCTCTTCACAATGTGGGGAATGTAGTGACGGTGCACTTGGTGTGGGGTTATTAGGTTGATTGTGATGGCCCCTGCATTGCCTTTGGCTCTCTACCCCAAACTGTGTGAGTTGTTGGACAGCACAGGAAGAGTTAATGTGATAACCTAACCCTTGCCTACCTACAAATACAGCACATGAACACACAAAAACACTAGTGTCATGACCAAAGTTCAGATGTCTATTTACCATTTTATTATTTAGTCAATGAGAAATGAATAATCACCAGTCAAGATGGAGCCTGGGTAACTCAGTCTTCCTCTTCACACAACGGTGCGCTTCCAACTTTGTGGCAATAGCTCAGAAAGGTCCTGATCTTGACTGATCTGCACAGACGTGACCTTTACCCCATCTGAAGTCTTTGGGATGAACTGGAACACCGTCTGTGTGCCAGACCTGATCAGCCAGCATCAGTGTTGGACCCCATTGATGCTCTTGTGGTGGAATGGGAGCAAATCCCTGGAGCAGCTTCAACATGTTGTGCAAAGCCTGAAAGCAGAAGAGTGGAGGCAGATTAATGCACATCATTGGTAATAATATAGGAACTTCATATTCAACTGTGTGCATGCTTTGCTCATGACTTCTTACTCATCTTGCTGTTTTTTGGATTACAAAGAATTTAACACTGAGAGGAACCATTTTGTATCATGAGTAGAGAGACTGACACATTTTGAATGCAACTGTTACTTCTTCAATTTTTGTTGAAGGGATCTACATACATCTGAGGAAAGATTCTTTCATCAACCAGCAGGGGGCAATGTGGCTTCACCTTAAAGTCCAGAGCTGATTGGCTGTCTTTCTATCCAACTGGTTTGATGTGTGTGTGAGTGTGTGTGTGTGCACGTCGATGTGAATACTCTCAGCATGAGGTGGCTGCTTAGCAGTGGGTAGGTGCTGAACTGACCACTGCAGAGCCCATCAGTGGTGAATCTCAGGGATGATGATGATGATGATGTGTGTGTGTGTGTGTGTGTGTGTGTGTGTGTGTGTGTGTGTCTATGGGGCTCAGTGGCTCAGTGGTTTTTATCATTTCATAATTCTGTTCAGGAGTAAATATGTCAGTAAAACACAGTCAAACTTTACATTTGTCCTGATGACTGACTAACCCAAGAAGCAACATGCCATCATTTCCACGTTGACTGCAGGCCATGTTTCATAATGTATATTTGCTGTTGCTGTACAAATGTAAAGGTGTAAAGCTCCACCACTGAATCTCCTTCTGGTGGACTTCCTCTCTCTGCGATGCACTGATGTTGGACAGTTTTGAGGCAACATCTCCTTTCCCTCCTCATCCTCCACGTCCACCAGTTCCTGGAGGGACGGAGCTAAAGGTCTGCTTTCTCAGCAGCCTTGACGTCCTCACCAGCGGGAGGCATCTCTCTTCATGAGACGCACAGCTGGATGTCAAGTGGCTGCCGGCTGTCTCGATAATTTCATCCACATTTTGCTCAGCTGTCCATCCTGTCAGCTGAGGGCTCTGCTGGTGTTTCCTTCATGACAGCTGAACTCACTTTGTGATGTTCGAACGAGCCAGTCAAAGTTGAGGGAATTCTTTTCTGGTCTCTGATGTGATGCTCTGCATTATTAGAGGGTCAGAGCTCAGGTCTGCTTGGGTTGCAACACTGATGTCTTCACTGGAACATTTGGATGTAGCAGGAGATATCTGTTCAGGACATGGAGAGCTGGGTCTTGGGGGTTGCTGCCCTCTGACTCAGCAGCCTTGTTTAGATCCTGCTCTGCTGCAGCTGGAACTCTTTTCTTGGTTTATATTTGAAGCAGATCTTCCATGCATGTCATCTTCCTATAGATATATCTGCCATGTCGGCCTGCAGATTTCTCACCTGACAGGACTTGTGTGAGGTCTTGTCCTGATAGTCCTGGTGTTGAGAGCATCTTGGACATTTGTCCTTCTTCTCTGACTTCTGGTGTCGCTCCTAGGTTCTCTGCAACTGCTGCTCAATCTTTTAGTGTGTTCAGCAAGTGGCGTTATTATCATCAGAGTTCCTCAACTTCCCACCTGGAGGTAGCCTGCATCATCTAATGGATATTGGCAGCAGCTCGATCCATGCTGGCATTCTCAGAGGTCACGGAGGTGGTCGAGGAAGTAGAGGAAGTTCATCTTTTTGCTTTTTTGTGCTGGAGGGTCCGGAGGGCTCTCGATTTTTGAAAATCTCTGTCTCATTCTTCATTCTGTGTGGATCCACAGGGTTTTGTTTCACATTTGTATTCTGTTGAAAAAGCTACAGCTACAACTACTAGTATTTCTAGCACCAAGCACCTGTGGAGCCTTATATATTATACTTATGACTATAAATAATCGGAGGACCTCACTATTATTATTCAGTCATTATTAATCTGGTGGTTTAGAGCCCCCACTGGTGGCTCCGGGGCTCCATGCTTTGACCTCTTCAGCCTCAAGGGGCTCTGCTATCTCTCCTTTAACTTTCATAACCTGCAGCGGTTGATAGTATATTTTTATCTACATATCAAATATGTTTTCTTATTTTGTGCTTCACTTGTTTTTGTTGCTCCATTTCTACCTTCTAATACTTTCCACACTTGATATGATCTCATGAATATTGTTTTTTGCTCTTTAGGCAGAAGCAACAGATAATTGCTCTTCAGCCTCACTGGGTTTTCAGTCATCCATCTGGTGTCTGATAACCAGATACGCCTCAGTTTTAATCAATACAGCTGTCAACAGCAGCTGGCTTGTGCTTCACTCACACTTAAGGTGAGTAACTGAACCCAAAGACCTCGTCATTGTCTTCTCACGCTGCCTAATAAATCCAACTGATTTCTCTTCACATGACCCTTTACTGTGTTTTCAGGGATACTGTAAAGTGCATTTCTTTACATTTATTCTTTTTTTATGATCATTTGTGAGTGAAGTCCCACACTGAGCCACTGAGCCTCCATTCACTGATGAAGACCATTCCCTGTACACATGGTGTCAGACTTTGCCTTTTACTTCCAACATTTTTGAAAGTAATTCATACCCTTCAGTGAAGGAAATATATTTGAATTATTTACTACTACTTTAAGGTAAGTTCTGTTTTTTAATGACACCATAATATGACTCAATTCAACATTTAACATTTTATTTTTTATCATTTTAATTCATTTTGACGCTACTCTGACTTGTAATGAGATTAATGGTGTCCATCAGCTGCAAGAACACCACACCACCAACTATTTGACTGATTTTAGTGAAATTGGATTGTAGCTCCTCTCGGTAGTAAAGCATGAGGCCCAAGATCATTTTATAAAACAGGGTTTATTCAGTCATCGAGCGACCCAGACAGACCCGTGAGAACTGAAGCAAAGGTAAGTACAAACAATCACGTAAATGAATATGCTGATGCAGAGCTTGTAGCTTAATGTAATTACACAATACACCAATAAAACACACCTCGTAGGCTGCACACTACCAAAGGAGCTGAATCTTGTCTTTTCTTCTTTCTTTGTCTTCTTTGTTTACATTTAACGTTGTAACTCTTTATATTAACTTTACTTTAATGTGTGTGTGTGGAGACAACCTGCCATATCAGAATCAGAATCAGAATTCATTTTATTCGCTATCCAAGTTTACACAAACACAGAATTTACTGTGGCAGGATTGAGCATACACAGAACATATATGGAAAAGAAAAGATAAACTAGTGTAGAAATTAAAATAAAATAAGGGGTATAAAATATGGAGGGGGATGGATATGTACAGTATATAGTTTCTCCCTTGCCATGCTCTGCCAGGCGGTGTATCATTAAAAGGGTACCATGTAGAAACAAAAAAACAAACCATGAGCCCGCTTCACTGAAAAGGTAGGTAGGAACCAAAAATAAATAAATAAGAATGTATTAACGGATGTGGGCAGTTACATGGATCATATTTTATGGAGAAAATGTTTTCTGGTTTTTCCTCTGACTCTCTGTGATTTGCAGAGTTTCATGATGGACAGTAGAGTAAACTGCTGCCAGCTGTAGCTGCTGTTAGCTGATGTTAGCTCACTTTGTTAGCTGGCCTGACTGCTCAGAGCATTGGGGGAGTGTCAGTACCACAGGTGTTTTGGACCACCAGGAAGAGGAGGTTTTCAGGCCTGGGAATTGGTTGAGTGGGCAATATCACAGCTTCTATGGACATGATGGGTGAAAAGACAAAAGATGATGTTAACGGAAGAAGTTGAAAAGAGAAAATGAGCAAGAAGTCACTAGTTAATGATCACCGGGGTGTGTTAGTGTTTGTACCACAGGTGTGTTGAATCACCCTAAAGAGTGGGTTTTCCGGATTGGTCTGGAGTAGTGGTGTATGAATCGTGATTCATCCAAATCATTCACCCAGATCCTCTTAGTCACCCGGGATTGATGAGTCTGTAGTCTCCGTTGGATCCCTACCATCCTACACCTGCCTGACACCAAGAAACCAAATACAGCAATAACCAAGATGATAGATACTGTTGAATGGTGCTCTCAATTATTGAATGTTTATTTGTGTTTTCATTAATGACGGGCAAACTTTATTTGTGATTTCATTTGTGATTGACACTGGTGGGCGTGGTTAATAAAGCAAAGTTCAGTCCTATGAAAAATTGGATTCACAACAAGTAGCCGCTGTAACGTGCTGCTCTGCCAACAGGTTATGGGCCCAGAGAAACCCATAGACAGTTTTAGAGCACGTTCCCACCGGTGTACCGGTGACGATTAGCATTTTGTTAGCAAACAGATACGAGCCGCCACAGTAGCTGCCGGTCGTGGCTCCTGTATGATGGAGATGAAAAGAGTTATGAGTTATGGGAGGCGAAATTCTTGGGTCACCTTTGTTTGCAAGGGTTAAAGGACACTATTTTAACAGAGTCCACCACTGAAGACGCAAGAAAGAATGCAGAAGCCTATGCTAAACTCATTCAGTTTCTGGACGATAAAAGTTTGTCGCTGGTGATGCGTGAGGCCGCTGAGGACTTCACTTCTGAAGTCAGACAGTGAAAGTGTATGTGATGATTTATTAATGAACTAATGAAATGTTTCTATGCTTGCTATCATGTGTTCTTGAGATTAATGAAATGCACAAAAAATAAATAATTATACAACATAATATATATGATAACAAACTTTTTTTTAAAACATAATAATAATAATAATTGTCACCACAGCCGCTACCGGCTTCTATTAGTGATATCTGAGGTTAACAATGTTGTTTCCTTGCGAGAATGAATTATCTTAAGAAAAAAGGCAGTTCTCTGCAGATAATAATATACTGATAATAATGTTATTTTTAGAGAGTAATTGAACAATTGTTATCCTGTTTTGTCTTTTCTGAGATAATGAGAAAAATGATGTTAATTGTGTTTTGTGACGAAAAAACGAGTCATGTCATCCATCCAAATTAAGACAAGATAATAAATGCGTAATCTTATGGAAGCACATTGTGTTAAAGGAACTGAGATGCTTGCTCATAATTATGACATCATATATCATAATTATGAGAAAAGATCTTGATCTTGATATGATAATTATGATTATAATTAAGCAATGCTATATGAGAAGACTGGTTGGCTTGAGGCTTTAGAAGATATTGATGTCAGTCTTATATAACACTAGACAATGAATCATGGACTAAAGAACAAAATGGTAATTCAGTCAGATTATCAGATTACACAGATTAACTGTATTTATTGTTTTTTATGATAGTACTTTTTTCCATACTTGTGCTCCTCTAGATCTCACAGGGAAATATTGTACTTTTCACTGCACTAGCAGCGACTTTAATGTGAGTAGATGATCATATGAGTGGCAAAGATGACAGCGAGGCACTTATTCTCTGTCAAACACACACAGACTCATCGTTCCATTGACCTCCATAGTGAGTACAGTAATACGACAAGCACTCTGACTAATGGTCTGTCACCACACACACACACACACACACACACACACACACACACACACTTATTGGCTCCCATACTTCTAATCCTTTTACAGTCTGTGTCACACTCATATACATTTGGCACACACACACACTGTCACCTAATCAATGATAATGGAATCAGTGTATCCTGCCTGGCAACACAAGCCTCTGTGGTGTCATTAACATGCTAACCTACACTTTCGGTCACACATGTACACGTCGGCATGTCAGAACATGTACGTACATTAAACAGCACACTAAAGCGGATGATACTCTGTAAGCTGATGATGCTGTCACTGTTCTACAGAAAACCCGAAAGGGTTGGGTGATAATTTTTCATGTTCATAAAGTTAAAAAAATGAATGTTTTTTTTTATATAAACAATGAATCAGATGACTATGAGTAATGTAAAAGGTGTCAACACACATTCTCTGTGTGGTTCACTGTCATCTGCCTTGCATTATGCAGCTGTTTTCAGCATAAGAAGTGAGAAAATGAGCTAGCTGTGGAAGAAAGTGCAACATTTAGAAGTCTGATTTAGTTCTCAGGAGCTGGTGGAAAACAAAACAGAGCTAAAAGGGAGCTGGTGGAAAACAAAACAGAGCTAAAAGGGTGAGTTCATCAGGTGGACAGAAATATGAACAGTGTAGGAAAAAGCTCTGACACTCATTGTGCTAATGTTGATGGCTGGTGGTGCCAGCAGACCCACTGATGAGGATTGTAGTGAAAGAGACTGGGTATAAGCAGGCGCGCAGATAGGTTTGAGAAACTGGGGGGGACGAAGCTGCCCCCAATGCCCCCCCCCTCAGGCTGCCAGCCTGACACCCACTCTCACACTATAGTGCTCCTAAGTGCTGTCCAAAAAATCCCCACCATAGAACACAAAACAAATTATTAACTGTCATCACACACAGAAACCCCCTCACAAAAATGCTAAACTCGTTTTAAAAAATGCTGAGAAACTGGGTGGGCTACGTGCGTTTAGTCAGTCCTTGTTAAACAGTAGGCCTATGCTCGTGCGTGGCGAGGAAAGTCAGATTAACATTAAAACGGCATTACGTTATTAATGTCCAACGAGGTATTTACATGTAGGCTACAGGCTACGCGGAGACAGAAGGCGAAAGTTTGTCTCTTGCCTCGTACGATTTTACTTTCACGAGAGGACATTGCTTCGAGACTCTCAGAAATGCAATGTGGTGTGATGAAGTATATATTTAAAAAGTACAATTTACTTACAGAAGTGACTTTTTGAAAAAATGACGCAATAGTCTTTTGCTTTTTTGTTGTCCTTCTCATCATGCCATGCCGTGCTGAACGTGCAGCTAGCTGTCCAAGTGATCAGTTGGTAACCGTGGCAACCAAAGTCGACGACGACTCCACACTCTTTGCTGCACAGTCCAAACGAGTCACTTGCTTGATGCGTACGCGTTGTTACACACAACGCATGCACATCAGCACACACCTCAGTAAACCAACTATTATGTTAATTCATATTTTGGTTTCCTCGTGATGCTTGAATCAGAAGATTTGAAGAAGACAAAGTTTAAAAAAAACAAACAAAAAAAACCAAAACGTTAAGCTACATAAAAGTGGGTGGGACGGATCTACGGTCATTCAAAAGTGGGTGTGTCATGACACACCTGACACACCCACTATCTGTGCCCCTGGGTATAAGTCCGAAGGAGGACTGTTAGATAAGTAGGGGATAGATTTGAAGTGCTTTGAAGGTTAATAGTTAGATTTTAAGATTGATCTGTTACAGGAAGCCAGTGTAATTGAATCAGCAGGAGTGATATGTTCACTTTGTATGTACAATACATCTGAGCTCTGGATGAGTTGAATGAGTTTGTTGAGGATGCCAGTCAGAATTGCATTGCAGTAGTCTGCGTGATGTGATCAAGGCATTAACTAAAACTTCTGTGGAGTGCTGATAGATTTGTTGCAGTACAGTGCTATGAGTTTACAGTGATAGTAATAGCTTCGTCTGGGAGATGAGTTCAATATGAAATGGTAGTTAAAGCATTTTTGTATTGTTATGAGGACAGGTCATAGTTTTGGAGAGGCTCAAAGGAAGGTGAACATAGGTCATTAGTCATCGTCTCCAGAGAACCACAGCTGATTTGGTATTCACATGTAGCTACATTTCCCTCATCCTTGTTGATGGATCAGGACCTTGATGCAGAAGGAACAAAGTAATCCACCCTTTAGTAACTTGATCAAACTGTCGTTCATAACCGCTAAATTCTGTGCTGAGATCAATTCATTTTGATCAAACCACAGTGATCAGTGGATTTGCTCAAGGTGGTGAAGTACATTCACACACTGCTGTCACTTTGAGGAACACAGAGATGCAAATTTGTGCCATTGACAAGTCAAACTGTCCTGACAGTGTTGACCTTTGAGGGAAGTGAGAGAACAAAATAGAGACAGATATCATTTTATCTGTGAAGGAGTCATCGGTCACGAAGCTTTCAGCTCCACTTATGTTGCAAGAACACACGAGTGACTTTCACTGGCGTCACTAGTCAATCTGCTGTGCATCCACACTGTTATTTATATTTACACTTAACCCCCTGTGTGGTTGATGGTGGCGCATTAACCGAGCAGCATTATGAATGATCTTAATCGCGAATTAAGTGCCCAATCAAATAAGTATATTTAGTGAGAATATGACTGTGGTGATATTTGTGTGTTCACTTTTTTTGTTATCATAAATTAAGGCCACTATAATGATTCAAGTAGTTTTTCCTGCCTACAATAGGTGTGAGAGACCAATCACATTTAAAAAGTATTTGATTTCTCAACTCTAAGAGAGTTTCTTATGTTTGAAATTAGCAAGGTGTGTTACCCAGTTTTTAAATATACTTTTTGAAGTTTAGAGTTGGATGAAGAGTGACAATAACAAACATTCAACAGAACCTATTTGCTTTTCCATAGTTTCTGTCATATATACTGTATAATGCTACAGTGTCAGATGTTGATATCAAATGAGACCAAAATGTAAAATATGAGGTAAACACAGAAAGTGCTTTTTGGGGTTACATATTTTCTGTTTTTCGCTCTGGTGTCCTGCAGCTTCAGTTTACTGATGGACATTAGTTGTTACTAAGTAGCTAACTGCTAACCGCTGCTAACTGCTAATGGTTAAGTCATCCCTGGTGGTCAGAGGTCCTGTACGTGAAATGTAATGTGAAACACTAAACGACTGTCATCAGACAATAACCAATGAGTTCTAAGATTGTGGTCTAATAATTCTAATTCATCAAATTCAGTACCCCATATCACAACATTCGAAGCTAAATTATGGGCGTTCATCATGAGGATGAAGTGGTGTTCACAAGCACTATATCAGCTAGTTTGCACTTTGCATTCAGTTTTTCCAATAATCACAGTGTCATCTGCATACAGCATTCATCATAGCAAAAAAAAAGGTAAATCACTGAAAAGTAGTGGTCCCTGTATCGAGCCTTGTGGCACTATCATATTCACGCAGGTCAAGGACACCTGCTCCCACCACTTCCATGATCTAGCTAGGTGTACTCTATAGATGCATAGCTATATGTTTTCACTAGGAAGAGAAACAAAATGAAGTATTAAGACAATATATGTCCTGTCACTTCCTCTGAACTTTTTAGAGGAGGAAGTGACAGGAGAGCAACTTGATATTTAAATGCTCAAAAATGCTTTTTGGCCACATTTGAGAGAGTACTTGGATAATAATATAGAAAATGTATCTTTGATTGCACTCTCTTTAACAGTTTTCTCCATTCCTCAGTAAAAGTTGCTCCCAGCAGCTTTGTGAATGAGTCTTAAGAGGAAAAACTCTTAGGTCAGAACTTTTAGGTGCCATTTAGCAGAACTCCTGGTGGTAAAATAAAATACTCTGTGAATATGGCCCCTGGATGTCAGCATGAGTTGTGGCCGGCGGTGTCCTGTAATGAGGTGACAGCAGGTTCCAGCAACACACACTTTAACACCTCACACTGACACACACACAGACACACAGCAGACAGAGGTGACACCATTACCCCTGACCCCACAGCCTGCATCTGTGTGTATGTGTGTGTATATGTGTGTGTATGTGTGTCCAGGTGTGTGTCCGTGTGCGTTCACAGTGGAAGTTGCAGGGGAAATCGGTGTGTTTAATTACAAACCGTACGGCTGAGCTCCGGCTTCACACTGATACACTTCAACACATTCATATTCATTCTTACACAAATATGATTTTAATGAGCGTCTAACAACAGTGTCACATAGTCAGACACAGCACACTCTTAAGGTCAGTGACCCGTTTCAGGTTAATGCTTCTTTTTGTCAAATTTATAAGGAATGTTTTTTGTTCAGTGAGA